>NC_064622.1:90760325-91063355 GCF_023898315.1 Schistocerca nitens | reverse complement strand
TGCTCATATCGATTCACTATCTGTGGTTAGCAGACGACCATACATTCATTCATTTACACCACACAGATCTCACCAAACGGGATGTAGGGATTTATTTTGAGGAAGTGCACATGTGATCAATTAAATAAATAAATTGTCATTCTTTCCCACACTGGTATCCGGCTTCGCTGTATTAATTGAAATTATTGAGTTACTTTTACACAAAAAATGTGTTGTTCTGACAAGAATTTCGTACCTATTCTCAATGTTGGGCGGTACTGTACCCTTTCATCACCGGCTACCCATGCAGAAAAAAATGGCACGGTACTATCCTTGCAATGCGAGGGTAGTTCCGAACATTTTTTTTTTAAGAAAACTGTATTAAAACAAACGTAGCAATTCATCAAAATAACCAGGAGGAGACCTTAGCCCCTGGTGACCTCAAATAGACGACCAAATTATATTGTACTCTCCACAATCCTGAGTAACGTACACATACAAATATATAACAATCCACATGACAAATAAAACATCACATCATAGAAATGAAAAAATAATATTGAGATAAAATTTTGCCTTAGTTACTGGGATCTTCGTTACTCATGAAATTTTAAATGGCTCACCGTCCAAACACAGAGCAAGTAATCTGACATTCATAAATTGCGCTGTAAAAACCCTTACACAGCAAAGTCTAAATACAAAACAAAATCAACAAAAGAAAAAAAATTCGTACACTAGTTCCACGTAGAATGTCAGGCTCCATACCATTACTGTAAAATATACCTCAAACCTACAGCGAAATAACTGAGAAGGAAAACAATGAAATATACCACAAGTTACATACTGGTTACGTAATATAGTTCGTCTAAGACATCATGTCACACCTCATTAACTATCATCACCTAAACAATTGCCACAGCTACTCGACAGTGAGTTTAACCTTATCCTATATCCATCAGTACAAATACCTGCTGCTGAGCTAGTCAGTCCATCAACTTTGATCAATACTCGCAATAAATAGTTTATCAATAAGTGCTTGAATCCACCAGTAGCTCTCTTATCTTACTCTACTGTTCATTTCTCTGTTGTCACACATATAGACGACAAGAACTTGCATTTCGACTAGCCTTCGTTACACTTTAATGTGAAATATCACCACTGTGATAATAAAAATAAGTGGCTTCAGTCAAAACACCAACAAGATTATTACTATGCACGACATCAAAATACATCAGTTAATTCCGATATTTGTTGTGCAATGCAAATTCTTCTCCCCTGTGACAACCTTACTGATCAATGCTACAAGAGCCGCTACGTTAGTATTACGCCACTGGCTAATAATTAAAGCATCATTGTACCAAATATTCTAATAAACATGCTACGTGAACTTGATAACCCAGAACAGACAAAAAACAAACACTAACTATTCTAAACACAAATATTAATAAAATACAATTACACTTGCTGTCCCTTGAGAAATGAAACATAAAAAAAACATTTACACAATTACAAATACATTATTCCCTATCTTGCGAGTCACACGGAAACATTTCATTCTGTGATTTTCTTGGGGTCAAAAAGTTGCTGATAGTTTTCCTAGAACCACTGTCTCGGTGTCAAAGCTCTCCCATGGTTACCCGGACGAAAGTCTTTGAGTCACTCAATTCGGCATTTTGAACACGCACTGAACAGTAAACTGTATCCCTCATTAAACACAAATGTCATAGTCACTCTCAGAGTACCATCCACACGAATCTGTTCGTCCAAAAAAAAAAAAAATGGCCCTACAACTACTATTACCCACGGTTCTGTCCTTTCAGTTCATGGTGTAATTAAAAGTCGTAAGTTTCAACAAACAGCACTTATTCCCGCGCCAATCCAAGAAATGTCTCCTACTACAGACGCAAATGTCAATGTCCCACTCTAATTGTTCACCAAACGACAACTGTCCTCTAAGTATACCAAGTGTCCCACATGCCATTCACAAAGCACACTTAACAAGTCATTGTCAAAAGTTTATCGATCCCACCATTCAGTGGTCAAAACAAAACAAAACAATCGTCCTGTCTGCTACAGACAAAATCTTTTCCACCACTCACAACGTGGAAACACCAGGCCTTCACTTTCCACATTATGGAAAGTCGCAGTCATCTTGTTTCACGGCTCCACAGTCCAGTACAAGTTAATAGCTGCAGGTAAAAAATGCTCGCCGGGCTCTGTCGCGCCCCGTCCATTCAGCAGTAGCGTCGCTGCGCGCGCCGTTGAGCAGAAGAAACCACCCGCTGTTGCCTCCGCGGGATACCTTCCCCAGTCGTAAGGGTGGCGGAACTCATGAATGGCCAGTGATGCGTGCGTGTCGCCCCAGGCCGTTGACCTGCTGTAGCGGGCGCGTGGAGCGCACCTCGTCCGACAATGGAGTGGGGAGTGCCGCGGCTGTGTCGCCTGTCGCCATGGTGACGTCAGCTCGGCCCGTTAGCGGTATGGGCGTTACGACACCCAATTAGCCAGATCTTCCGTGCATCTCGCAACATTACAGACAAAAGGATATACAGCATTTAAATACTCATTGATTACATGTATTATCTATTAGCTACATTGGTAACAAAAGAATCTTTGTTCTAAAAAGAACATAAAATTATACACCCTAGTTTTCTACTTAGACAACATACATTTATCTATCCTTTTTCTATAGATAGCCCACACTCGCGCTATTCATTGTACCTGTCGTCCCTCATACAAAACATGAAGGTGTAAAATAAAGAACAAAATGAATAAGAAACAATCTATACAACTCATAATTACAATTCAAAATAGTAGGCTACTCTAACATCCTAACACAGTGAAAATATTAGAAACTTTATCCTAAAACTACAATATACATTGAACTTTTGTGCTTGTGACACACTGAAATTATTACCCCTTGAAAGTGTTCTAACAAAAAAATAAGAATAATCTACATAGCTCACAATTACCTACCACTGGTTATTAAATATTAACTACTTTAACATCCTAACACAATAAACATTTTAGGAACTGATGACTCTAAATCTACAACATATACTGCACCCTTGTGCTTGTGACAGACTGAAATCAGTATCTCTTCACATATTTTACATTTCATTATATATAGCAATGTTTCTAGGACACGTATGACAGATCCTGACCTGACATCCAGGTTCATCCCAACAAACAATAAAACACAATAATGTTTTAGTTATGGATCGGTAGCATCCCCTTTACAGGAGTGTGCGCATTGATCACACTACTCTACGACTCTCACTCACCAGACATCACATTTTTCCTCTCATTCAATCCATTAACACACTAACAGAATAGGTTTAGAAGTCAGCTAACCTTATCACCACCACACTCACTACAACATACCATACCTTTGCTCCCTTATACTCAACCACATAACACATGAAGCTGTTTCAGAGATAGCATTCCAGTCTCCGAATTCGTCCTTTCACTCTGGCACCTCTCTCCATCGGCTTACCTCTGCATTTACTTTATGCTAAATATCAACTTAGAATCGCGATATTTCATCTAAGAACAAAAATACACAAATTATTCATCCTGCAAAAAATAGCTGTACACATTCTTGGTACCGTTTTGATTAGTTATACTGGTACGAGGCTTCAACAACAACAAAAAATATTATTTTTCTCAAATCGCAATTGTTATGCTAAGAATTAGATCTACACCTACATTACATCTTACGTCAGTATTCCACAACGTTCACCATCTGGGTCTCATACTCCCTTTACGTCCTTTCACATTGTGCAGTTGTCCTCATCTCTTCATTCGTATTTCGGCTCTCCGTCCGTCCATTACTCCATCATTTCCTGGTCTTCCTTCGCCATTGGCATCAATCTCTATTGCAGCATACACAGGCCTCTCTGTAACATACATCTAAGACATCTCCACATTATTCAATTCTACTCACCTTTATTTTACCGCTGCTTCATCACGTCGAATCTCCCTTCATCATTCACACTGCTTCACGTCGATTCTCTCTTCAAAAATTCACCTTTATCCACTACTATTTATCACGTCGCTTCTCTATCTACTATCTTTATTCACTCATTAATCATCACGTCGTTTCTGCTTGATCCTTATTCATACGACAAAAAACACGTACATACACCACTCTGTCGACTCTTGTTCATGACTCATTTGACCAGTCTATTCCGTCATACTTCCTGACATCCCGCCTGAAAATTCTTACGTTCGATTTGACCCTGCACAACGTTACACACCACAAATAAACACACTGACTATCTACCATAAATTTCCTACCTTAGATCTATCCTTAACTTTTCCATAATTTGATGTTAGAAATGTGATGAAGCCCACGAGATTGTTTTCCTTTGATCGTCTCAATCAGTACAGCATTTTCATGTACAATCCGCCTCACTCTGAATGGTCCACTATACACAGTAAAAAATTTCCTAGTTAGGAATATGTGCTTACACGAAAATTAAATGTGTGCAGAGAATATACAAGCTGGGAGAATTGGGCAACCCAAGTGTTGGAAACTTAGGTGCAAGTGGCCTCTCTCACTAACACCAGATTCCGAACAACCATACACAGCACTTCATTATAACTGTCACCACGACAATGACATAATATAGATCAGATGGCATCTAAAAACTTCGATCACAATGTTTACCTCTTACATTACGTGTTTAGTATCTACAATAGTCAAATCACACTAATTCAACTGGACTCCTTGGCATTATTACATAACATTTTAGCAACTGGATTCTTTGAAGAAACCGCTCTTTTACTTTACTGTTCGAAATAAAAAATTTGCAAATTTTACTGAGATACCAGCCTAACAGATTCCATTACTGCCGTTTTATTCTCTGATCAGAAGTATGGTATTTGCATTCCCTACATATTAGTTGAGTTTGTCTGCTACATAGACAATTTTCAGTGCCGGCTGCATGTGTTTTAAGAGCAAGATATTAAGGGCTGATATGTTGGATTAGTTTCTCCTATTCTTCAATCCATTACGACAAGAATGAAATGCCTGGATTCCATGCTCTCCTGTCATTCTGATACTTTCCGCCCTCGACACTATCTGACCTGTCTCCGTTCACGATATCGCTCTCATTACCCAAGTGTTGAAATGACGCGGAATCGTCTACGCCTCTGCCTGCTATCGCTATACCTCTGCGCAATTTCACTGGCAACTTCGTTATATGGATTCTAATGAACTCCGCTGGTTCGTATGTCACATCCAAATACCTGTTTCGTCTCAGCATTTTCTGACAACACGACACTGAATCCCTTATACCACATTCGTTACGATTTGGCATTATCAATATGCTTTGCGTAACCTGGTCCTGCTTACTTTGCGACCAGAATTCATTTAAAAATTTGTCACAAAACATCTTGTAGCTACTACAGTCTTTAATAACTTCCTGCATTTTCGCTCTAGCCTCGTCCCTCAAATGGTTACACACAAACTTCGTTTTGCGGAGCAATCCCCTCGATGAAAGTAATGCGTCCTGAAATTGAGACAGCCTTGGACTATACCCAGTTGAGTCTGCCACCTGTTTTATCCGACAAAACCGTTCTTCTGACTCTGTGAATTCGCCTTTCTCCTTCTGCCTATTTTCGCTTTCTGAGTTTATCTCACTCTCCCTCGGCAATCTACCTGGTGGTGCGTCACCTTCGCTACTGCACGCTAATTGCAACTGTGCTAGCTCACTATGTTTCCTACTTATTTCTAATTGTGCCTCTTTAAACTGTAATGGTGGCTGTATCTCCTCCTGACCGGCACAAACCTCTCGCTGCGTACTGTCAGAACCTGTCTCGCCTCTTGTACTGATCTTTTCTGCATCTGCACTAATCATATTCATTCTGACCACTACCTCTTCGATTCGCTCATCCGGCAAAACGTCCCTACGTTCAGTAGCATCACTCTCTATTGCAAATACTTGTACCTCTAAGTTATTATCTTTTTCTTTCACTGCGTCACATACTTCCTTCAACGCACCCAGATTCTTCTCCCCCTCATCTAACCGATTATTAACTGTGGACAGACGCTCATCGATAACTGTGTGGAGCTTCCTCATTGCCTCTTTATTTCCCCTATCCATTGTTTCCAATCTCTCCTTAGTCTCCCTATCTCTCTCCTTATTATCTCTATTGATTGCTTCTAATCTTTCGTTATTTGCTTCCAATCCTTTCTTAGTCTCCCTACTCATTGCTTCTAACCTTTCGTTAGTTGCTTCAAATTTTTCATTAGTTGCATCAAATCCTTTCTTCATCGCTTCAAAAAACTGCCGTATCACATCGTTATTTGCTACTGTCGACGCGCTCACCTCGTTCGCCCGAGAAACCGTAGCTTCGCTAAGGGTAGCTGCACTTTCACTCTCTACCTGACCGAGTCCCTGCTCGCCCGCGTCGTTCGGAAAGGCCCCGGATAGTGAACAAAGCCCACTGCACAAAGGCTCCCCTTGCAGAGGTCCACTGAACAATACAGCCTCTTCGGAGTGCCTGCCGTCCCCTCTCATTAACTCACGGTCAACACCTACTTCCCGCTGCACTGCTACATTCACGCCAGAATCGTTATTCTCCATGGTGACTATACTTTTAGCCTGCGACCTAGTTACTACGGACATTACGCAAAAAAATTATGAAACGATCTTCTAGCCTTGTGCGATACTGCAATTAATTACATAAAATAAAATAAAAGATCCTCACCAATCCAGAAAGAAATTGCAAACAAAAAAAACTTTACTTCTTAGCGCTATCACAATATATTCCATCAAAAAATAAAAAAAATTTAACAGCAAACCCTAACAACAAAATATCCTAACAAAAATGATCCTGGCAACAAAATTATCGTGACAAAAACGGAATCCTGGCAACAAAATTAAATATCCTGACCAATAAATAATCCTGGCATCAAATTAAATATCCTAACAAAAGGAATCCTGGCAACAAAATTAGCGTGACAAAAACGGAATCCTGGCAACAAAATTAAATATCCTGACCAATAAATAATCCTAGCATCAAATTATATATCCTAACAAAAGGAATCCTGGCAGGGTCGAAATTATGAGATCCTGCCAGCAAAAAATTATCGTGACAAAAAATGAGATCCTGGCAACAAATTAATCCTAACCAATACAATTATCCTGGCAGGGTCGAAATTATGAGAGGCACCCACTTGCCTTTCTCATACTGTGGCATCAAGCAGTCAGGCCTGCAAGATGGGTGGTTTGCCAAGCGAGTGGATTAGCAACATGAATTCTCGTATCTTACGATTTTGTTACAAATTATCCTCCTGCATGAATAATACGCAACGGAAACACGCATCTGACTATAGAACTCTGTCTGCACACTACGCACTGGCAATACCACACTTACTTTTTGTCTTTGATTTAACGGCCTTTATACAAATTCGGGACATTATGATAACATACAATTTAATGAAATAGGCCACTAATCTCTTTCTTTTCACTATTTGATTTATTCATTAGCACACAAATTCTACAACCTACGACAATATCATAAGAGAATTTCCATACTACGGTCTCGTAATCTATCTACCACAACTGTGCACTCCCTGGATCGGATGGTGGATCTTTTATTATACCTCACACTTCGCCCCTCACAATCATTCTCCAGAAGCATTCCTCCAGATCGAGCGATGCAGAAGGAACAGGCATACCCACAAAATCTTCCGAAACTACCTTGCTACTCCCATGCAAAACACACATATTCAAATTACAAGACATACCCAATACAACAATCTGAAATAATACACAAAAACCGTTACAACTTCATCATTTTCCGTTTTCCCACTTCAATCAATATTTAACCCAGTTTCACTCGACACTGCCCCAATTTGTAATTCCAGTTTCCTACTGTGAACTCTGGAGATAAACGCTCGTCTTCCTGTGCAATGCAAGCCAAGTGGCGTTGCTGGAAAAACGGCCGACTCACCTTGATTTTCTCTCAGAGTTTAAATTCAGCGTCACACGGGATGATATTTCTTAAATACTTCAATTTATGATACACACGCAATTCTTAAATATATCAGCTTATTGTACACACGCTATTAATTCTCAAATATTTCAGCTTATGGTACACACGATATTAATTCTTAAATATTTCAGCTTATTGTACCCACGCTAGTATCTCAACTTATAACTACACGTGGTCCCTTTGTGACCGTTGGTTTACTATAATCCCTTTAAAATTACCTGCCTCACTTTGTAATTTTCCCCACAAAAGATCCTAGGAAAGAGAAATGATTAGTTCTAACTACTCTTAAGTATTCCACATCCATACCATGCCTCCACGCTTTCATTACGGAGCACAACAAAAAACAGGTCTTCACAGCAGAAGGTTCAGCGCCAGAGTGCCGAGTCTGAAACATGGCCGTCTTTTCGTTCTCTCGCACCTCTCTCGAAGTGGGAGAAGCACCTTGGTACCTTATTGGTCGGCCACATTTCAAACGCTCAAAAGCTCTGGTAACTTCCATCTCTTTGGTCTCACCAAAGGTACCCAAAGGATCGACTCAAAGATGCTCATATCGATTCACTATCTGTGGTTAGCAGACGACCATACATTCATTCATTTACACCACACAGATCTCACCAAACGGGATGTAGGGATTTATTTTGAGGAAGTGCACATGTGATCAATTAAATAAATAAATTGTCATTCTTTCCCACACTGGTATCCGGCTTCGCTGTATTAATTGAAATTATTGAGTTACTTTTACACAAAAAATGTGTTGTTCTGACAAGAATTTCGTACCTATTCTCAATGTTGGGCGGTACTGTACCCTTTCAATATGTTACTTCTTAGATGTCGTCTCGCACTGATGTGACACGTCCGATTTATCTCAGGTTCTATGCATCAAAGGTTCAGAAAAACTTTCTGTTTCCTATGCACACGTTAACTATATTCGTCAAGGGAATTTTGTATCGTCTTGGAGGCTGGCCCGAATCAAATACACAGTTAACCCGCCTAATTTGCGTCAGTGCACAGCTAGTGGACCATTCTAGCCCGTCCCACTCACAGTACTGGAGGGGTCACTCGCTCCGTGGTACTCACTACACGACTGGAATTCCATCCGACCTCCTTGTTAACGTCCGTCCAATCCACCATGCGGGCAGAAAGTTAAAAAGGCTAGTAGAGGAAAACATCTGAGGCGCCGTGTGAAGCCTTATGCCACTCAAAATCTGCTGTGGCTGAGCTTACATGTACACAGCTAGTTAGTTAAATGCTCCGTACATCATTTGAAGTCCAGTGGAACGAGTCAGTTTATATCATAAGTGTAAATGATTAGTCTTAACGTTTATGGAACACAGTATTATTTTCATCTCACTCACGCAGCTGAATTTAAAAAAAAGAAGATTTTATTTTATTTGTTTACTGGCTACAAGCTTTTTAGTAGTAATATGTAAGCACAGGGAGCTTACCTGTTTTCCCGACAGCTTCGCAGTTTTTGCGTGTGCAGGTGGCAGCACTGCCTTCCGCATTGCAGAGACATGTGTTGCAGCCCCTCTTGAACGTCGAATTCGGTCGACACAGCCCTGCCAACTGTATTGCACGTTTCACTCGCTGTGCAGTTTCGCCAACTGTATAAAAATGAGCGAAAAATTCACTATCAGCAACAGAAAGGAAAGATCACTTTGCGGATTCAGTACACCTCCTCACTCACACACATCCACCCAACCTCACACACACACACATACACACACACCAAGCATTTCAGTTTGGAGTTCATACGAATACATTCTTCAGTTGACAACTTGATAACGTATAGCCATATACATATAGTATTGTGGAAAGATGTATATACAGTATGTGAGGTATACTGATAAGTTTACTGAGGGCGGAGGCACGATAAATGCATCACCAGCGGACCTTCAAGAACGCATGCAATGCAACATCAAGAAATATTTTAAATAATATAACATACACTTATCAACAATATTCCAAGGCCAGAACTGATGATAACACATTCATACAATAACAGTAAATAAATTACCACATGTAAGTGGAAACGTCTGCCAGTGGAGTTTGTTTAGTATCTCCGTAACGCTCTCTCGCCAGCTAAACGATACCGTGACGAAACGCTCCGCTCTTCGTTGGAATTTCTCTATCAGTCCAACCTATTAGGGATCCCAGATGATGAACAATACCCAAGAATCGGGCGAACAAGCGAATTATAAGCGACTTCTTTCACGGATGAGTTACATTTCCTTAAGATTCTTCTGATGAAACTGAGTCTTGTGTCTGCTTTTTCCACTATCTGTTTTATATGGTCATTCCACTTATGGTCGTTCTGGATAGTTACGCGTAGATATTTTACGGCAGACGCTGTCTCCAGCTGTTTCTCATCAATAGCGTAGCTGTACAGTAGTGGATTTCTTTTCCTATGTATGCCCAATATGGTGCATTTATTTACGTTCAGGGTCAACTGCCAGACTCTGCACCATTTATCAATTCTCTGCAGGTCGCTCTGCAAATTCTTACTATCTTCTGGCGCTGCTACTTTGGTATAAACAACTGCATCATCTGCGCATAGCCTTAAAGAGCATCCGACGTTTTCTATTTTCATTAAACGGCAATGTGGGACGGCGTCAAATGTCTTACTGAAATCAAGGAATACGGTATCAGTCCGAGCGCCGTTGTCCACTGAGCTCTAAATTTCTCGTGGAGGAACAGAGGGAGCTGAGTTTCGCAGGATCTCTGTTTGCGGTATCCATATTGTTTTTCATAGAGGAGATGTTCATTTTCCAGGAACGTCATAAATCTTGAGCATAAAACTTGCTCCGTAATTCTGCAACAGATTGACGTCGACGATATAGGTCTACAGTTAAGTGGATCTGTCTTACGGCCATTCTTAAAAACGGAAATGACCTGCGCTTTTTCCAAGTCATGAGTACCTTTCGTTGCTCAAGCGATCTACGATAAATTACTGCTAAAAGGGAAGCAACTTCTTTCGCAAAATCTGTATAGAATCTTACAGGTACCTCATCTGCACCTGAAGCCGTTCCACTAGTAAACGACTGTAGCTGAAGTTCAATTCTGCCATCGGTTAACTCAATATCTACCATTTCGACGTCCCCACGACGATTGAATGAAGGGACAGTGTTACGATCTTCCTCTGTGAACCAACTTGAGAAGGCTGAATTCAGTATTTCGGCCTTCTCTCTGTTATCTTCCGTTTCGGATGCCGGCGTGCTCGCTGAGAGAATGAATAGATGAGTTTGACCCATTTACTGATTTTATATACGACCAAAATCTCTTAGGGTTTTTATTCACGTCGGTTGACAACATCTTACTTTCGACATCACTGAACGCTTCTCTCATTGCTCTCATGCTCATATTCGCTTCGTTCAGCTTTTGTTTGTCAGCTTGGTTTTCTCTTGAACCTGAGATGAAGTGCTCTTTGTTTACGTAGCGCTTTTCTAAAAAGGCTATTAAACCTAGGTGGATCTTTGACATCCCTTAAAACCTTACTCAGAACATACTTATCTAGGGCATTTTGAACGATGCCTTTAAATGTTTTCCATTTGTTCTCCGCATCTTCGTCCTCATCACCGAAGACTTGCAGCTGACTGCTATGATATCCTGTCACCCTTGCTGAGCAAATATATCTTCCTATCTTTCTTAACATTCCTTGTAGGTCACGTCGTCATAGGTGCTATCACACCCTTATGATCAATGAGACATTCCTCTACGTTAACTGATTCGGTAAGTTCAGGTCTGTTTGTTGCCAAGAGGTCTAATACGTTACCCCCACGAGTTGGTTCTCTATCTGCTCAAGGTAATTTTCGGACAAGACATCCAGAACAATGCCACACGATTCCCTGTCTCTGGCACAAGCTTTGGTGGCATAACACTGCCAATCTATACCTGGCAAGTTGAAGTCACCCCCTATTACAACGGCATGATCAGGAAAATTACTAATGTTATTCTGCTAGCTTTGTCTGAAGCGCTCTACAACTAAAGATCCTGACCCAGGTGGTCTATAAGAGCATCCGATCACCGTTTTAGATCGTTCTTTAGTACTCAGTTGCCGGCTGCGGTGGCCGAGCGGTTCTAGGCACTTCAGTCCGGAACCGCACGACTGCCACGGTCGCAGGTTCGAATCCTGCCTCGGGCATGGATGTGTGTGATGTCCTTAGGTTAGTTAGGTTTAAGTAGCTCTAAGTTCTACGGGACTGATGACCACAGATGTTAAGTCCCATAGTGCTCAGAGCCATTTGAACCGTTTTTGATACTCAGTTCATGCAGATTAATTCACATTCTGAACCCGTGAAAACCTCGCTAGATTTTATCGAATTTTTTACTGCAATAAACACGCCGAAAACATTGGCGATTAACCTATCCTTACGATAAACATTCCAGTCTGAACTTAAAATTTCGTTGTCATTGACGTCTGGCCTCAACCAGCTTTCTGTTCCCAATACTATCTGTGCATTATAACTTTCAATGAGCGATATTAATTTTGGAACCTTTCCTTGAATGCTCCTGCAGTTTAGTAAAATCATATTAATCTTTTCTATCTTTGATATGCGAGGACCAAGATTGTCTGAGGTCGCTGTTGCTGATTTAACAGGCAAATCGTGTTTGCTCCAGACGGAGGGGTCCTCTAACCTAAAAAAGCCCCATTACAAACAAAATGGAAAAAAAAACAACCAAAACAACGAAAAGCGTGCTCAGTTGGGTGGTCTCTGTAATAAAATACTAAGTGAAGGGATCAACAACAAACTTCAACAGATGTCATGTGATGTCCGCTACGACCAAATATCACGATGGGAACGAACAAAATGCAAAAATAAATAAACAAAGAAATAAAAAATAAGAACAGGGACAGCATCTTTGATTAATATTCAAAATATCATTGGTCCCGCCGTCGAACCCCATCACTGCCTACATTTTGATTAATAATCAGCACTGGCGGCCGAAGACTTCCGCCATAAGAAGTCACCCTCATTCTGACAATAGCCTTGTCGAAGAGGTCGGGGGAGTTCAGGGCACTTTGTTGCCTTTGTTGTGGGAAACTGCCACTAGAGAAGGAAGAACCAGCAATGATCAGCAGGATTAGGATGCAGAAGGTAATGGGAACCACTGCATTAAAGACACATAATGTGTTTCCACAGGACATGTGCCTGTAGCTGAAAAAGTGTCATGAGGATCCCTCCATTGGTAAAAGATTCCAGAATAGTCCCCCATTCGGATCTTTGGGAGGAGCCTGCCAAGGGGATGCTGACCATGGGAAATCATTGAAGAATCAAGGACAGAATAAGGTTCTACGCGTGAGTGCACGGAATGTCGGAAGCTTGCAACATGGTAGGGAAACTAGAAAATCTGAAAAGAGAAATGCAAAGGCTCAGTCTAAATATAGCATGGATCAATGAAGTGAAATGGAAAGAAGACAAGGAGTTCTCGTTAGATGAGATAGGGCAATATCAACAACAGCAGAAAATGGTGTAACAGCAGTCGGATTCGTTATGAATAATAAGGTAGCACAAAGAGTGTGTTACTGAGAGCAGTTCGGTGTTAGGGTTGTTCTTATCAGAATCGACAGCAAACCAACACTGACCACGATAGTTCGGTTATACATGGCGACGTCGCAAGCTGATGAAGAGATTGAGAAAATATATGAGGATTTTGAAAGGTTGATACAGTACGTAATGGGAGATGAAACTCTAATAGTCATGGGTGACTGGAATGCACTTTTACGGGAAGGAGTAGAAGAAAAGGTTACAGGAGAATATTGGCTTGGGTGAAGGAAAGAGAGAGGAGAAAGACTAATTAAGTTCCGTAAAAAATTTCAGCTAGCAATAGCGAATACTCTGTTCAAGGCTCACAAGAGAAGGAGGTACACTTGGAAAAGGCCGGGTGATAAAGGAAGATTTCAGTTACATTACATCATGGCCAGGCAGAGATTCCGAAATCAGATACTGGATTGTAAGGCGAACTCAGAAGCTGATATAAGCTCAGATCACAATGCAGTAGTGATGAAGAGCAGAGTGAAGATTTAGAGACTATCCTGGAAGAATCAATACGCAAAGAAGTGGCATACAGAAGCACTTAGGAACTGCTAAGGAGTAATAAGATATGCTCGAAGTTCTCTAAGAAACAGCAATGAGGAATAGCTCAGTAGGCAGTACAGTTGAAGATGAATGAACATCTCTAAAATGGGCAATCACAGAAGTTGGAAAGAAAAATGTAGGGGCAAAGAAGGTAACTTCGAAGAAACCATGGGTAACAGAACAAATGTTTCAGTTGATGAATGAAACAAGAAAATACAAATATGTTCAGGGAAATACAGAAATACAGACATACAAGTCGCTGAAGAATTAATTTAAGAGGATGCGCAGGGAAGCTAAGACGAAATGGCTACATGAAAAATGTGAAGAAATCGTAATGATATTGATTGCTGAAAGGACAGACTCAGTATACAGGGAAGTCAAAATAGCCTTCAGTGTAATTAAAAGCAAAGGTGGTAACATAAAGGGTGCAAATGCAGTAGAAAGACGGGATGGGTGGAAAGAGCACATTGAAGGCCCCTGTGATGGGGAAGATTTCTCTAGTGTGACGGGAAAAAAAACAGGAGTGATTTAGAAGAGATAGGGGATTCAGTATTCGAATTAGAGTACAAGAGAGCTTCAGAGAACTGAAGCTCAAATGAGGCAGAAGGTATGGATAATATTCCATCAGAATTTCTAAAATCATTAGGGGAAGTGGCAACAAAGCGACTATTCACGTTGGTGTGTAGAATGTATGAGACTAACGACATACCGTCTGACTTTCGGAAAAATATCACCCACACAGATCCCGAGACAGCAAGAGTTGACAAGTTCGAGAATTATCGGACAATCAGCTTAATACCTATGCATAAAAGGTGCTGACAACAACAATCTACAGGAGAATGGAAAAGAAAATTGGAGATGTGTTAGATGACGATTAGTTTGGCTATAGGAAAGATAAAGGCACCAGAGAAGCAGTTCTGACGTTTCGGTTGATAATGGAAGCATGACTAAAGAAAAATCAAGACTCCCCTTTTGTCGACCTGGAAAAGGCGTTCGACAACGTCAAATGATGGAAGATGTTCGAAATTCTGAAAAATGTAGGGGTAAGCTATGGGGAGAGACGGGTAGTAATAGAATATGTACACTTGCCAAGAGGGAATAATAAGACTGGTCGACCAAGAACGAAGTGCTCGGATCGAAAAGGATGCAAGACAGGTATGCAGTCTTTCTTCTGTACTTTTCAATCTGTACATCGAAGAAGCAATGGTGGAAATAAAAGAAAGTTTCAGGAGTCGAATTAAAATTCGAGGTGAAAGGATATCAGCTACACGATTCCCTGGTGACATTGCTATCCTGAGTGAAAGTGGAAAAGAATTTGATTATCTCCCAAATGAAGTGATCAGTCTAACAGAATATGGAGTGAGAATAAATCGAAGAAAGACGAAATCAATGAGAAGTAGCAGAAATGAGAACAGTGGGAAACTTAACATCAGGATTGGTGGTCACAAAGTAGATGAAGTTACGGAATTCTGTTAAGTAGAAAGCAAAATAAGCAGTGGTGGACAGAGCTAGGAGGCCGGCCGAAGTGGCCGTGCGGTTCTAGGCGCTACAGTCTGGAACCGAGCTACCGCTACGGTCGCAGGTTCGAATCCTGCCTCGGGTATGGATGTGTGTGATGTCCTTAGGTAAGTTAGGTTTAATTAGTTCTAAGTTCTAGGCGACTGATGACCTCAGAAGTTAAGTCGCATAGTGCTCAGAGCCATTTGAACCATTTTTTAGAGCAAGGAGGATATCAAAACCAGACTATCAATGGCAAAAAAGGCATTCCTAGCAAAGAGTAGTATATTAGTATCAAACATAGGCCTTCATTTGAGAAAGAAATTTGTAAGAATGTACGTTGGAACACAACATTGTAGAGTAGTGAAACGTGAACTGTGGGAAAAACGGTACGGAAGAGAATCGAAGCATTTGAGATGACGAATGTTGAAAATTAGGTGGACTGATAAGGTAAGGAATGAGGAGTTTCTGCAGAGAAACGTAGAGGAAAGGAATATGTGGAAAACACCGACAAGGAGAAGGGACAGGATGATAGGAGATTTGTGAAAACATCAAGTAATGATTTCCATGGGACCGAGGAAGCTGTAGATGGGAAAAACTCTAGGGGAAGACAAAGAGTTGAATACATCCAAATGTAATTCAGGACGTAGATTGCAACTACTAAGCTGAGCTGAGGAGTGTAATATCGACGACACTATGTTCTAGCCACAAGATGTTAAAATAAACTAAGCCTACAAACTTCAACAAATATTATCAATACTACGTATAAAAAAGACTGCGTCGTGTAAAAATGGCGATAATTATTTCATTATTTCTGTAATAATTTAATTTCTGTATGAATTAAAACTATTATCAGAGAACTACACTCATGGACAACGACAATTATAATCTTTTTTTTTTTTTTGTTTTCTGTGACTATTGTGGTTCAGTTGTTCTTCGTGTGCTAACGGATGAACTGTTCGGACGTCAGACGTGTGAGGTCTGTAAAGAGAAAACCTGTAACTATATGTATTGTTAATTATTATTTGAAAAATAGAGTCGCTATTGTCTAGATGTGGATTTGTATTATTTCAATTGTAATCCAATCTAATTAATGTTTTTATTGTTAATTTGCAGCTCCGCAATTAGGAGCGCAGCCATTAGCGCTAGTAACTTACAGCCGAGTTTACTAGTAGCTGGTATAAAAAATATGAAACATTTTCATTGAGCATAACTTTAAACGGTAAAGAATAGAGGACAAGAGACTTTTATCCAAATATATTAACTTGATATAAAATAAACTGAGAATAAGAATAGACAAATTGACTATCGTCTGTCTGCCGCCATCTTAGCAAAAATATCTCCGCGGCAGTTTTGAATCGAGAATTTTGACAAACATAAATGTTGTCAGACATAAATGAATGAACGTAAATGTGCACTGGTGGTCCCGAATCTACTTTAAAAGACAGAAATCAACTCAGATCGACTCCTTAAATACAGTACTCACAGCACGTTACGTAATATTGGACAGAGGACGTAACTGCAGTGTGCAAAAAAGCATCAGCATCCCTTCATGTCCTACAAAAATATAAAAAACTCTCCCCTTCCGATCTGAAAAAGAAATTAGTACAAACGCTTATACTCCCAATCATTGACTACAGCGACATTATCCTACAAGGCCTCTCTCAGGAAAATTCTCGACGTCTAGAACTAGTCATGAATGCCTGCGTCCGATATATCTGTGACGTTCGACTTTTTGATCACATTTCACCGGCATATGCAAAATTGACCTGGCTGCGTGCAGACAAACGCAGAGATTTTCATACACTCTGTCTCATCTACTGCCTTATAAATGTACACTGTCCCTCATATCTCTCCTCGTCCCTAACGCTCATGTCGGAACAACATGACAGAAACTCATGCCCAGGCGTATCAAGGCCGTTATTACAGTAAGAGGTGGTTGTTCTGGGTACTGATTTCTCAGGATCTATGCACGCAAATTGCTTGAAAATGTAATCACGTGTCATTTCTAGTATAATATATTTGTCCAATGAATATCCGTTTATCATCTGCATTTCCTCTTGGTGTAGCAATTTTAATGGTCAGTAGTGTAATAGTACTTTACTTAATGCCATACGACTCAGTGTATGTGATTGTTTCATGCATGTGGGTACATCGTCAATGCCTCTTGGTCATGTAGTTTACTGCTACACTCTCTGTTGAACGTACGGCATGCCACATTCACACCTTAGGCAGTGTTTACAGCTGCACGGACGACAGTCACCAGACGTAGCCGATAACATCGGCCAACAGCTTGGTCACAGTAGGTCGAGCCTGCCTTGTCAGTTTATGGTGGGATCGAGGAGTCAGAATCTATTCTAACTTCTATATGCTTTGAAGAGAACGTAGTGAGTACTCTACGCTCTTTCCTCGGTTAATTGCTATAGCCACACAAGTTTACAAGTAGATGAAAGGAGGAGAGAAACGTTATATTACATAGTCGGTATGATATGTGGTGACACTGAAGAGCATGATTACAAACACTGTGCAAAACGTGAGATAAATTCAGCAAAACAGTCATATACCAATTAATCTTCGATGACTGGTATTCATCAAATTGTGTGTGTGTGGGGGGGGGGAGCAGGAGGGGAGGGGGGAAGGGGGTGAGGGGGGAAGGAATTTCTTGCCTCTAGCCTCCTACGGGCACTTTAGATTACAGTTTGGTCTAAAATTCTGCGTTGTTACTTTCGGTGTAGACATTTTAGTCCACCCACGGCATCAGTCTTTTTGAAGTCCATTGAGAAAACAGAGGCCACATAACTCAGTCCTGGAGGAGGTATCTGTAAGACTTTAAGAAAATATTGAGCGTTCGGAATTGTAAGAAACTGTGTTAAATGTTTAATGTTCAATTAATTAGGCTTTATTGCCTCCGAAAAACTTTTAAATGTCTAGCAAGTCTGTATTTACTGCCCAAACTATTATCGTTGAAAGCTTGTGAGTGTTTTACTAGAAGTCTTCACCGAAATGCTGATAAAACTATGTAGGTCTAGCCTGAACAAATAACACATTTTAAACAGTCACTGGCCCTCTGCTGTTCACGAGTTACTACATGGAGTCGTTTAGTGGTCTTCCTCAAAAGTAAGTGCTCGCCATAATATTCCACGAATGTTCATGAAACACGACACGCGGAGTTGCTGTACGACCAAAAATTTCACACACAAATAACTTCGAAATTAATTCACGTAAATCCTCAGACTTTGAAAAATCGTTTAAAACCTAAATCGCTTCACAATTATGGTAAAAGAACCGAAAGAACGAACGAATTTTTTTTTTATCATGGCCGAAATTTGTGTGGCGCAGTTCAACATTTTCTGTTCACTACGGTGGCTCACAAGTGACGCATGAGAATCAGAACTGACGCACAAAGCACAACTCTACGCGCGAAATATGCTTAATAATTATCGTGTGATAATCTGAAAGTCCCTGTCCACAAATGCCACGTTAATCCTTGATTCGCCCAGCAGCATTACTGAAAGTAAATTATGAAAGATTTTCTGAATTCACGAAACCAAATTTCAATAAAACAACAAAAACTCTTCATTATCTCTAGAAATATAACATTAATTGATTAAGCACCTGGTTTTTCCTCTGGCCGCATTGATACAAAAGCATGCACAATGGACGTACATCAAATGACTCATTCTTTTCAAAGAACTTTCCACCATTTGATTGTTAATTGTTCGTTTATTTTACACAATCATGATTTCGACTTGTAGCCATACTCAAGCGCACGCCGAAATGTCAAAATATCTCTCACCTGGCCAGCCGGGGTGGCGGAGCGGTTCTAGGCGCTACAGTCTGGAACCGCGCGACCGCTACGGTCGAAGGTTTGATTCCTGCTTCGGGCATGGATGTGTGTGATGTCCTTACGTTAGTTAAGTTTAAGTAGGTCTAAGTTCTAGGGGACTGATGACCTCAGAAGTTAAGTCCCATAGTGCTCAGAGCCATTTGAACCATTTTTTGTCTCACCTGTCTGTGACGTGTCATCGTCGAAAAAACGTATTTCGGATCTAATAGACCAGTTGTCGTATTACGACTTCGTTCAACCTCCGTTAGCTGAGCTGTTCTTTCCAGCTTTCTCTGCCAGCCGCTGGGAATGATACAAGTATGACATTAGAGCCCAGACGACAGACGTCGTTCGTTATTAGATGTGTCACAATCTACGGCTGGTTGCACCCTGTTCCCTCAGAGCATGCTGGAACGGCCTCTTCGGCACGATGAATGAGCCCCCCGTGACATACATACAGTTCATCTGGTGTTCCTTCCCATTCATTTCTGTCGTTTCCTTTGGGGACACCATTAACCGACGTACTTTTAAATTGCTTACAGGCCCTTGTCCTTTACTGCCATTCTGCACTTGACAAGGGACACAGCAAGTTTCCCAGTAGGTGAAATGAGCCCACTGCCTTAGTTTCAGTTTCGGTAGCAGACAGCGCTTTGAACTTGTTGGTTATGTGCTCCCTGTTTCCCCTGAATGGAGTTCCCAGCTGTACCACAGACACATCACTCACAGGCGGACGAATGCTGATAGATACCGTATTTCATCTAGGGCGACAGGGCTCAGAGGAAAGGATACTGCTAAAAGTGTCTCTGATAAAAAATTCTCACTAGCTCTCCCAATGCATCCATTCACAGCAGATACCAGCTGCTTGGCAATAGTCACAGCGACCGCCAGCTGCTTAGGGACAACAACTAAGCAGTCAATCTTTAGCTCCAACGTGGCTGGTGCTACGCCCGTTTTGACAGAATTAATTTCGCTGGCATGAAATTTATCGAGGAAGTAGGGGAAAAATCTACGAAGATACAACAAAATGAAATGTTATCACTGCCATAAATATCAAAAACGTTGATTTCCAATGGAGTGAACTTGTGAAAAAGGGAAATGTGTTCCACCATACACCAGGTGGTGACCTGTGGCATTGACTATTAGTGTGTGTCAGCATGCCTCCACGCCTGATTCTGACTTTATTTTGTCACTGATTTCTACACCAATGATTTTCTAACAGTACGATGAGATATTGTTACTTAAAATCCGTATTGATTGTAATTTTTTTTATTCATATGACCGGTTTCGGTTCATTCAGAACCATCTTCAGATACAATCAAGACGGATTTTAAGTAACATTATAAATTCACTGATTGCTGTTATCCCATAAGACAATATGTCTATTTTTGCAAAGTACGATGAGAGGTTCTACTGAGTTGTTGGGAATAGTACACTACTGCCCATTAAAACTGCTACACCAAGAAGAAATGCAGATGATAGACGGGTATTCATTGGACAAATATATAATACTAGAACTGACACGTGATTACATTGTCACGCAATTTCGCTGCATAGATCCTGAGAAATACGACCCAGAACAACCACCTCTGGCCGTAATAACGGCCTTGATACGCCTGGCCATTGAGTTAAACAGACCCTGGATGGCGTGTACACGTACAGCTGCCCATGCAGCTTCAACACGATAGCACAGTTCATCAAGAGTAGTGATTGGCCTATTGTGACGAGCCAGTTACTCGGCCACCATTGACCAGATGTTTTGAATTGGTGAGAGATCTGGAGAACGTGCTGGCCAGGACAGCAGTCGAGCACTTTCTGTATCCAGAAAGGCCCGTACAGGACCTGCAACATGCGGTCGTGGATTATCCTGCTGAAACGTAGGGTTTCGCAGGGATCGAACGAAGGTTAGAGCCACGGGTCGTAACACATCTGAAATGTAACGTCCACTGTTCAAAGAGCCGTCAATGCGAACAAGAGATGACCGAAACGTGTAACCAATGGCACCCCATACCATCACGCCGGGTGATATGAAAGTATGGCAATGACGAATACACGCTTCCAATGTGCGTTCACCGCGATGTCGCCAAACACGTATGTGACCATCATGATGCTGTAAACGGAATCTGGATTCATCCGACAAATGACGTTTTGCCGTCCGTGCTCCCAGGTTCGTCGTTGAGTACACCATCGCAGCGTCAAGGGTAACCGCAGGCATGGTCTCCGAGCTAATAGTCCATGCTGCTGCAAAACGTCGTCGAACTGTTCGTGCAGATGGTTGTTGTCTTGCAAACGTCCCCATCTGTTGACTCAGGGCTCAAGACGTGGCTGCACGATCCGTTACAGCCATGCGGATAAGATGCCTGTCATCTCGACTGCCAGTGATACGAGGCCGTTGGGATTCAGCACGGCGTTCCGTATTAACGTCCTGAACCCACCGAGTCCATATTCTGCGAACAGTCATTGGATCTAGACCAACGCGAGCAGCAATGTCGCGATACGATAAAGCGCAATCGCGATAGGCTACAATCCGACCTTTATCAAAGTCGGAAACGTGATGGAACGCATTTCTCCTCGTTACGCGAGGCATCACAACAACGTTTCACCAGGCAACGCCGGTCAACTGCTGTGTGTGTATGAAAATCGATTGGAAACTTTCCTTATGTCAGCACGTTGTAGGTGTCGCCATCGGAGCCAACCTTCTGTGAATACTCTGAAAAGCTAATCATTCTGCATATTACAGTATCTTCTTTCTGTCTGTTAACTGTCGCGTCTGTAGTGCGTCAGCTTCGTGGTGTAGCAATTTTAATGGCCAGTAGTGTATAATTAGGGAAACTGAGTCAGTTCAGAACCATGGTGTTCCATACAATAAGGAATACACTTACATAATGTGAAATGAATTAAATGGACTGGAATCTTACAGCTAACAGTAGTTGGCAAATCGTTGGTAACAGTACAGATGTTACAACGACGCATAAGATATTCTGCATATTTACAGTTCTTTTATGAGTACTTACAAGATAGTGCTATGCTGTTTGAAGGCACCGGGACATTAAATCTACACGGAGGTGATCAGAATATTGGAATAGCGATGTGCACATATACAGATGGCGGTAGCGTTGTGTACGCATGGTATAAAAGGGAAAGTACATTGGCAGAGATGCCATTTGTACTTAGGCTATTCATGTGGAAAGGTTTCCGTTCGATAATGGCCCCTCGACGGGAATCAACTGACTTTGAGTGCGAAATCGTAGTTGGAGCTAGAAGCATGGGTGATTCCATTTCGTAAATCGTCATGGAGTTACAGTATTCCGAGATCCATAGTGCCAAGAGTGTGCCGAGAATATTAAATTTCAGGCAGTACGTCTCACCACGGACAAAGCAGTGGCCGACTGCCTTCACCGAGAACAGGGGTGTTTGCATAAACGTGTCAGTACTAACAAACAAGCAACACTGCGTGAAATACCGCAGAAATCAGTGTGGGACGTACGACGAACGTATCCGTTAGGACACTGCGGCGAAGTATGGCGTTAATGGACTATGGCAGCAGACGCACCGACCCGAGTGCCTTTCCTAACAGCACCACATCGCCTGCAGCGCCTTCCTGGACTCGTGATCATACCAGTTGGATTCCCCACGACTGGAAAACCGCGGCCTTGTCAGATCACCCCGTGTTTCTGTTAGTAAGAGCTGATGCTAGGATTCGAATGTGGTGCAAACTCCACGAAGCTACGTAATCAAAATGTCAACAAGACACCACAGAAGCAGCTACTGGCTTCGTAATGCTGTAGGCTGTGTTTTCATGGAATGGACTGGGTGCTCTGGCCCAACTGAACCTATTATTGGCTGAAAATGGTTATGTTTGGCTACTTTGAGTCCATCTGCAGCCATTCATGTTCTCCATGTTCCCAAACAACGGTAGATTTTTTACGGATGACCGAGTGCCTTGTCACAGGGCCACATAATCAAGAGATCATATGGTGGACAAAATCCTGGACCGGCAATACTTTCGCATTTACGGATGGCTGTAGAGGCACCATGGTTCAGTATTTCTGCAGGGACTTCCATCCACTTGTTGAGTCCATACCACGTCGTGTAGCTGCACCACGCCAGCCAAAAGGAGGTCCTATATGATATTAGCGCTACAGTTCTAGAACCGCGCGACCGCTACGGTCGCAGGTTCGAATCCTGCCTCGGGCATCGATGTGTGTGATCTCCTTAGGTTAGTTAGGTTTAAGTAGTTCTAAGTTCTAGGGGACTGATGACCTCAGAAGTTAAGTACCATAGTGCTCAGAGCCATTTGAACCATTTTTTATATTAGCGGGTATCCCGTGGTTTCTGTTATCTCAGTGTGCATGAGAAACCTGTCGTAAATGGTATGATTCGTAGTAAAAAAAAGTGTTTAAACGTTACTCCTGTGGTTAAGAGTGACAATAAAAGTGAAAAAGCAAAGAGTGGAATTACAAAACTTCAGTGATATTCATCAATTTAAATTCTGAGTGTGATTCTGTCGATAATGTAGAAGAAAATACTTTGTTCTAGATAAAATGGCAAGGAGACAACCAATTTAAAATTTAAAATTCTGGTGATAAGTGCACTACCTGAACTTGAAGCGTATTTTAGTACGTTATGTCCGATTCCTGACAAGACATATAATTTCAAGTTGTCAAGACGAATGTTCCAAAGTTTGTTTACTAGTTTAACTGTGCTTTGACGACATTGTTTCTTGGAGGAAATGGAAAAAATTGAGAGCTCTCTTTTCGTGTTAAGTGTCTTTGAACCCATCGAGGCTTCGACGAAGTTCTAACGGATTTTCTGCGTGCATCCTTAAGAATCGCCAATGAAGTTAGTTCAGCGTGTTTGTTTTCGTGTCGAGTGAGGTGGAGCAGTAGTCAGAACGCTGGACTCGCATTCGGAAGGACGACGGTTCAAATCTCCGTCCGGCCAACCAGGTTAGAATATCCATGATTTCCGTAAGTCGCTCCAGGCAAATGCCGGGATGTTTCCTTTGAAAAGGCCACGACCGAGTTCGTTCTTCAACGTTTAATAATGTGAGCTTGTTTTCCATCTTTGATGACAGCGCTGTCGAACCGCTCGTTAAATTCTCACCCTCCCTCCTTGTCCCAATTTTCGTGAACAAAACTTGTGCTCATGGTGGCCCAGGTGTAGCAGACAAGACACTCGCCTTACCTTTCACGTCGGGTATGAGGAACCTTAAATAAAAATGTATTGCCGTTATGTATTCCACACACATTGCCTTTAAGGGGTTCGAAAATAGATTGTTTCTTGTGGAGAATCGTATACAACGCAGAAGACATTGCAGCGCCTCCCGGTGAGTGATTACATTAAAACCGTGAGGATCAGATGCGTAAGTTTTGTGATCTGGATATTGGGCATAGTTTACATTTAACATAAAATACGGGATTGTACTCACCTGTTTCGGAGGCTTGGCAGTTCCAGGCCGTACACAGGGCTGAATTCCTAGTCTCCCCGCAAACACAGTAGTTGCAGTCGTCCTTAAACACTGTGGGCGATTTGGTGCAGTCCACTTCCTTACCAGTTAAGTGAATGCTCATCATCTTATTAGGGTACAGCGGGCCGTAAGCTGGCTTCTCGTCCGGCACTAGAGGAACAAACATGTTTAGCATATTTCCATTCTGTAACCCATTACATTTTCCGTTTTACGCATTATCCTCAGTCTGGAACAAAAATGCAGGTTCGAAATGATGTTGACAGGTCTAGAAAAGAATTACAAGCTACTAGTGCCTTTTTCAGGCAGAATATAGACGCAAATCGGAAAATTTCGTCTGTTACTGGATCCTAGAGCATATCTGAGAAGTTGGAAGAATGTGATGTTTCTGTTAGAAAATTACCTTCTCTCAAAGAGTAAATATGGCTACCAGAAAAGTCATTTATTGGTATCTGGACTTGGTTTATTAACAAACGGTACGTGAAAATGAACTGAAGCGTTCCGTCAACACAGATTTCCAAAATCTGTACCACATTGTAGATTGACGGATAAGATACACTCCTCAGCATTGTCGTCACAGGTATGCGACGGGCTCGATAGATTTGTGAGTGATGGAACTCAGTGTGTTATACTATGTAGTAACATCGAAACTACCATAGTAGAATCTCTAGTAATGTTTTAAATCTACAGAAAGGATTTATCAGATTAGTAAGCACCACATTCAAATTGCTGGAGTGTTCGCCGACGAGCTGTTGTCCTCGCGAAAACCCCTTCGCATGGCTTTCCTCAGGAAGTGCAGAACGACTGGAAGAGTATTTCCTGTTTGTACATTAAATAACTGCTGTCTGCAATTTCTGTATAAGCGCAATATATACAGGAGAAAATATCTGGTCACATGGTAAGTGGCCAAAACTCAGAGAACGTCATATATTTTATACAGGGTGTTCCAAGAAGAATGGTCAGTATTTGAGGATATGACTGGAACGATCATTCAGAACATAGAAGTGTAGAAAGTATGGTCTGTCAAATGCATTCCTTAAGAACTATGAGCAGTTCTTCAACTTCGATACTCTGAAGCATATCTCTTCTAGCGCAATCTCTTTGCTTTCCATATTTTTGGAGGAGGTAGTATGGATCAAAACAAGAACACGTTGTCTGGTAAACATGGTCCCTAAAATGCACGTCTTAAGAGCTATGTGCACTTGTTCATCTTCGCTAATGTGAGAAAAATCTCTAACTTCAGCCTCATTTCAAATAGGTACCCTCTCATATAGGTACAGTTGGTGGTGACTTCAATCTTCCATCGATATATTGGCAAAAATACATGTTTAAAGCGGAGGTAGGCATAAAACGTCGTCCGACATCATTCTGAATATGTTCTCAGAAATTATATTTAACAATCAGTTCAGGAGTCTACTCGAAGTGTAAATGGGTTGCGAAAAAATACTTAGCAACAAATAATCCTGCGCAAATAGGAAGCATCATGACGGATACAGGGATTAGTAGCCAGAGGGCTGTTGTGGAGAAAGTAAATACCATAACAACCAAGCCCACCAATAATAAATGCAAAATACGTATATTTAAAAAAGAAGATAAAAGTTCGCTTGAGGCCTTCCTAAGGATAGTCTCCACGCCTTCCAGGCTAAATATGTAAGCATAGACCAGATAAACCAAATCTGGCATACGCTTACGTTTTCAGCCTGGAAATCGTATCGACGGATATTGATAGGCTTACACCATATGAATTAATAAGAAATGGTACTGATCTTCCACGGTGTACAAAACAAGTCAGAACACTGTTGCAGAGGCAACGAAGAAAGGATGCCAAATTTAAAAGAACGCAAAATCCTCGAGATTGGTGAAATTTTACTAAAGTTCGAAATGTAGTGCGAATTCAACGCGAGATGCCTTTATTACTTTCCACAACGTAACTCTGTTTCGAAATCTGGCAGAAAATCCAAAGAGATTTTAGTCGTATGTGAAGTACACCATCGGAAAGACACGATCAATACCTTCACTGTGCGATAACAACGGCGCTGATACTTGGCGGTGTCACTAAAGCAGAGTTATTAAATGTGTTTTTTCCGAAATTCCTTCACCAAAGAAGACGAAGTAAATGTTTCATAACTCGAATCAAGAACAACTGCCAACAAGATTAACTTAGAAGTAAGTATCTTCTGTACAACAAACCAGCTTAAATCACTTAAGAGAGGCAAGGCTTCCGATCCAGATTGTATACTAGTCAGGTTCCTTTCAGAGGATGCTGATACAACAGCTCCATACTTAGCGATCACATACAACCGCTCGCTTGTAGGAAGTTCCGTACCCAGAGACTGGAAAGTTGCACATATCGCTGACGTCGGTTTGCAGTAGGATTTTGGAACGTTTACACTGTGTTCGAACATTAAGCTATTTAGAAGAAAATGATTTATTTACAAACAGCCAACATGGATGCAGAAAATATAGTTCTCGTGAAATGAACTAAACAAAGACTGTTTTTAGCCTTGTCTCACAATTTATTATTAATGTTATTGCACAAACTAGGTTTCGGGTTATAAGCCCATTTTCAAGTACATTACTGATTCCCAAAGATGATAATACGAGGCCTGTTCAGAAAGTAAGCTCCGATTGATTGCCAAATTGAAACCACAGTGAACATCAGAAATGTTTTACTTGTAACAGTTAGCTACACCTTTCAGCTACTTCTCTACGTAGTCGCCGTTCTGACTTAGACTTTTGTCATAGCGTTGTACCAACTTTTCAATAGCCTCATCATAGAAGGCAGCCGCCAGTGCTTTCCGCCAATTCTCCACGCTGGCCTACACCTCGTTGTCTGTGTCAAAACGTTGTCTTCAAAGACAGCGGTTCATGTGACCAGAGATGAAACTCAGGGGGAGACAATTGCGGACTGTATTGTGGGTAATCTCACATTTCCATTTGAAAACGATGCAGGAGCATCTTCATTGCCCCTGCAGAATGCGGCTGAGAATTGTCTTGAAGAAGAAACAGCACGACAGTTATGTAATGTTAGCTGCATAGCTTCAGGCGAAATTTCTCATCAGGCCCTCGTACTTGGCGGCAGACACTATTTTCTAGACATCTTTACGCACTCACCGCGAGCTCAGAAATGAGAAGAGCGACGTGATGCTAACTGGGGTTATACTAGATACACTACCCAACACATCTGTGCAAAGCTTTATCGGATTTTCATAGTCGTTTCCATTTCGCGACCGATCGGAGCTTACTTTCTGAACGCCCCTCGTAGATTGATAAATACGATGACAAGGAAAAGATAATCTTAACTTCTTAGGTATCGATTCTTGGCTTAATGTACACTTTTTAACTAATTTTATCCATTATTACACATTCACCAATTGTATTACAATGACCGGGCTAAAGTTTTGCATCATCTAAGATACTTTTAACTCCGATGGACTGGGGTTGTGATCTCATTTAAAAGAGGTGAATAACTGAATTGGGTTTGCTCGTTTAAGTTGGTTTGCTTGTGAAACAGAATTAGCTCTTTATTCTCACGAAGTAGTGAGTGCTATTGGCAGGAGATGTCAAATTGACACTATATTTTTATAATTCCAGAATGCTCTTAACACCGTATCTCACAAGCGACGTCTAATCAAACTGCTTGCCTATGGACTATCGCTCCAGTTGTGCGAATGGATACATGGTTTCCTGTCATACAGGTCACAGTCCGGGGTAAATGGAGGGAAGTCATCGAGTAAAAGAGAAGTAATATGTGGCGTGCGCCAAGGGTTTGTTATAGGCCCTCTGCTGTTCCTGATCTACATAAACGATTTAGTAGATAGTCTGAGTAGTACCCATAGATTGTTTGCAAATGGTGCTGCCATTTATCGTCTTATAAAGTAATTAGATTATCAAAGCAAATTGCAAGGTATCAGTATGGGGCGGAAAGTGACAATTGAATCTAAATAATGAAAAGTGTGAAGTAATCCTCATGAGTACCAAAAGGTATCCGCTAAATTTCTGTTATACGATAAAATATAAAAATATAAAGGTCGCAAATTTAACAAAATACTCAAGGATTAAAATTACGAATAACGTATGTTGGAACCATCACGTAGATAATGTTGTGGGTAAAGCAAATCAAAGACTGCGATTATTGGCAGAACACAGAAAATCCAATACGTCTACCCAAGAGACTGACTACACTGCGCTTGTACGCCCTCCTCTGGAGTATTGCTGTGCGGTGTGACATCCGCGTTAGACAGAATCGACGGCGGACGCCGAAAAATTGCAAAGAACGACAGATCGTTTTGAACAATCGTGAGAGCGCTACGGATATGATACGTGTACTGGGGTAGCAATCATTAAAACAAAGGCGTTTCTCGTTGTGGTAAGATGGTATCATGAAATCTGAATCAGCAACTTCCTCCTCAGAGAGTGAAAATATTTTGTTGGATTCCATCTACTTAGGGGGGAATGATCGTCATAATAAAATAAGAATCGAGCGGGATAGTAGCACAGTATTAGCACACTGCGCTCTTATTCTGGAGGACGACGGTTCAAACCTATGTCCGGCGATCATGCTTTAGGCTGTCCTAGATTTCACTAAACCTCTTATGGCAAATGCCTGGATGGTTCCTTCGAAAGGGCACGGCCGCTTTCCTTCTCCAACCTTCGCTAATCCGAGATTGTACTTGTCTCCAATGACCTCGTTGTCGACGGGACGTTAAGCACTAATATCTTCCCTCGTCATCAAATAAAATAGAAATCAGAGCTCTCACAGAAATATTTAAGGGTTCGTTATTCCTGCTTGCTGTTCGTGTCTGGAACGGTAGCGAAGTAGTTTGAACGTGGTTCGATGAATTCTCTGCCAGACACTTAATTGTGGATTGCAGAGTAGTCATGTAGATGTAGATGTATATTCTGATTGTGTACTCATAGCTCTTAAGGTAGACGTTTCAGAGCCCATGTTAACTGGATAGTTTCTTTTTTCTTGTTTTGGTGCATACTACCATGTCTAAGTGTGAATGGCAAGTAGCTTGCAGTGTAAATGATTTGTTTCACTGTATCGAAGATGTAAAAGTGCTCATAGCTGTTATGGTAAGCATTTTATACCATATTTTAGACTTCTTTGCTTCGAATAATCCTTACTGTCATATCCCTGAATAGTGACCATTTCTCCTTGGACACACTAAGATTAATAGTCGTGACGACGAATGCAAGGCGTGTAGTTATCGGAAGTATTCTGAGGAAGTGCAGTGATCCCATAACGGGAGCCACAACAAACAATGCGCGCGGCTGCAAGCTCTAGTACTGTTTCAGCGTTTGGATCCCTTGTCAAGTGGGTATGACAGCAGACGCGAAACGAATTCGTAACACGTCGATGCAGCGGATTCTAAAGTCTAACAGAGGTGCCAAAGGAGCGTTCATAGACTCTGGTAGAAAGGTGACGCTGCTCAGGAAATTTTGATTCGGTAAATTTAGAAAACGGGTGTGCGACGAGTAGTGTGCGCGAGCCTGCTCCCACCGTCGTATGTCTCCCACAGAGATAGAGGGGTGCCAAACGAAGTGGGCAAGTTTCAAAATGTATTATGAAGAATTATTTTGCGAATAGTTTACCTCTCTATATATAAACTGAAGTCGTTTTTTAGCATCTTTCTGTAAGTGCAGGCTAATCTAAAGAACTACTCCACGGATTTTGATCCGGTTTTCACTGGTAGATACACTGACCTACGAGGAAGGTTTTTGAATATAATTTATAAAAAATTTCATATAGATTGTGTGAATTACTATGAATTAAAGTTACAGCGTCTATAAGTCGAGAGAGAAGCAGTGACTTGAGATGGCATCTGCGTTGTTGGGTTACTGGTAGAACGTTTTACTAAGAACCGAAAGGTTGCAGTACCGAATCCTGGTCTGATCTATTTTTTAACACTCTGCCTTCTAACCCAGCATTCACCTCTCAACGATACGGGGATCGATGCAGATTCCACGTTACAAGTCTTTCGAAATGTGACCACAATTTCAGACTGCCATTTTCTGCTTTCCTCAGGTTAATAGTCGCAGTTCGCACTCTCAATTCACTGCAGATATCCGGAAAAAAAGAAATGAGTTACTCGAGTTTGAAGTCTCGTAATAAATATGACCAATAATGAAAAGACCTCTTCATCAGGCTGTGATGTGAGACTTACAACCGGAAATCATCAAGTGTTTTTAACCAATAGTTTCCCTGCAGTCGTTCGAGAATAACTGCATAACGAAAAAAGACTCGAATCCAAAATATAAGGTGTTTTATCATTTTTGCTTCCATTAAAACGGCCTCCGAAAACTCACTTCAGCAACTTTGCTTCGTTTACTTACCACAAGACGTTCTTTCAATAGCGCGACAGAAAACTCATCTTCTAACTTTCTACTTTCCTTGCATCAAACCTACATAGAAACATCGAGAGGCAAAATTTGTCCGTATTTCCAGGTGGTATGCATTGCAATGTCACACACTTTCCAGGAGGGATAGTTTGCTCTAAGGGAGTACGATTTTCAAACGTAGACCAGGTATCAAGGAAAAGCAGTTGTTGGTCAAAAGCAGTGCTAACAACACAGTTACAGTTCTTTCACGTCCATTTTCCCATTCTGTGACGTAAATATTCCCTATTGCCTTTGCAAGATCACGCACACGAGAAAGAACCGTAGGGGACGGAGCACTTCAGAATTCTCGCAGACCAATAAATAACTTTCCAGCCAATTTATAATCCAGATTAACAGTCCGCACAGTTTTATACGAATGCATTAAGGCATTAGCGTTGGTTGTTCTTGATACAACTCTCTCGGTGCCTCTAAATTTCAGTGTTTATTTCGTATGTCTTTACTCTTCAGATCCCGACTGGTCAGAGTTGAAAACAAATTCCTTACTGAACGGTGGAGTAACTTTATATCAACAAATTTTCGAGCCGATTCCGCTGTTGCCGGCCGCGGTGGTCTCGCGGTTCTAGGCGCGCAGTCCGGAACCGTGCGACTGCTACGGTCGCAGGTTCGAATCCTGCCTCGGGCATGGATGTGTGTGCTGTCCTTAGGTTAGTTAGGTTTAAGTCGTTCTAAGTTCTAGGGGACTGATGACCACAGCAGTTGAGTCCCATATTGCTCAGAGCCATTTGAACCAACCGCTGTTTGCTGTGCATCGTCAAGTTGGCACTTTGCTTGAAATTTCGTTATGTTACGTCCTCCAGTTCTGTAGCATTGTTTGAAGTTATGTATCCACTGCTTACCTCTAAACCACGGTAATCTGTGTCACTCGCAATCTGAAGTGCATAACTTAGGTGGTCAGTATCAAATATATCTTGTAAATTGTATCGAGCATCCTTGAAACGCGGCGCCTTGTCCTCCCATGAATATCCGCCGTTTTTCTTGCGCACTTGCTGCGGACTTATTCGAAATCTGTGCATCACTGTTGTTTTAACTACGCTGCGGATGATCTTCCATGTACATAATTATGTTTACTACCCGCACCTTGGACGACGATTGTCCTTTACTGCGCTTCGTTGACAGACAAGGATGATGAACTACATGGCTCGACGCCTGTTTCAGTATCACTTCCACTTGTTAAGCATGTATCATCATCACTCTACTACTTACGTAAACTCTCCGCACGGCCGAGCGTATACGACATCGCACAATCCACTGACGCTAATATTTCATTTGCTACTGCTTTCTCATTCTGCGAAATTCCTTGGGTTCCTGTCTGCCGGAAATCCAACTTCGGCAACTGTTGTTGTAGATATAATGCAATGTTTGCTTTTTTTATCGTTGCCATTGCTCTGGTTTGAATTAACACCACTAGCACTGTAGCACTGTTATGAGTTGCTCTTCGACTAAAATGGTAACCTCCCCACAGCACCCCCCCCTCAGATTTAATGGTAAGACAGCCCAGTGGACAGATCAAGTATGAAAACAGGAAAATAGAAACACCGAACGGTCCAAGCTCAACAAGTGCAACAATGAGTGAAGTAGCATGACCAAGGCGTCGTGGATTATTGGTCACGGTGTTGGACTGCAGTCGGCCTCTGACTGAGGCGAGGCCTGCATGTCTTCTTCGCGTGTCGCCTGTTTTGCTGTTTGCGAGTGAGCGCGCGTTTCTTTGCTTCCGCGTAGCGGGCTGTATCAGAGTCCGACTTCATCGACCACCATGGTGTTTTCTTACCGCCAAGTCACTATTAAACTAACTTTTCCTTTGGATCACGAACGACTGGAGGCGAATGAGGTAGAATGTTTTATACGGGATGAAATGCGTCTCCCACAAGACATTCTCGAAATTCATTTTTCGATCCTCAACACTACTGTGTACATAAAGATGGCGAATAACGAGCTGTGGGTGCCGACGTCGTGCGGCACCACTCTATTTCAAGTTCCGATACTCTGCCGGACTGTCGTACTTGATCACCCTGGTTTTGGCCTCCGAAAGTTGCGGGTTTTCGAACTCAAGTTTGAGGTACCGTCGGACGCTGTGGTGACCGTCTTTAAAACTTACAGCAACGTCGTCAGTCACGTTGCTGAAACGTGGAAGACGTTCGAAGTATATCGTGTCCTCAATGATGTCCGTCAGATAAAAACAGATCCACAGAAACACGCGCCTTCCTACTTGGTTATTGTCAGCGCCAGGGCTGTCGTCATATACGATGGCCAGCTGTACACCTGTTCAGATTGTGGGCGTGTAGGGAAGCAGCCTACTCAGGCCATATAGAATTCATATGCTTTCCATTGTGTGCCAGGCTAGTCCGCTCTAACTAGCTATGACGTCACGAATGGTGCGCAATACCTTAAAAGTAAAGTAAATGATCTGAAAAGTTAATAGCATGTCAGGAGTGATTCTAAAATGACAATGTGTTAAGTTTCAGTCTAGTAACTTCAACAGTTTTCTAAATTTGGACGTTTTACGTAAAAATCATCAGCACAACAAAAACGAGCTAGAAACTTCAAAATTTATATTCGGATTCCTTTTTCATCGTAATTCAATGGAAACAGTATGCTGGATCTCACAAAGTAACATTTTGGTAGAAATTGATGATTTTCTGTTTTTGTGTCCTAAAAGATAGATTAAGTAAGTGATTAGATAAAGCTAGGATGTTTAGATTTAGGTAACAAAGATGTGAGAAGTTTCCAAAAGGTAGCTATAAAACTATAGCTGTAGCGTCTCTCCAAAGGGCAAGATCAGAGATCATCTATTGCGTGCAGTGGAACTAAAATATTTCTCTCGTCAAAAGTATTTAATCTGGCCGTACCAGAATTTTATTGCAGATACTTACCTGTGTGCTGATTGCACAGTTAAATTGAGAACTTCATCGGCTTTAAGCAAATGAAGCAATTAATTATTTAGTAACTTCAAGTGGTGTTCTGCTAGCCCAGTGGCTAGTCAGGAAGGCAAATGTTGTCGGCTGCGCCTTCGGCGGTCCGCACCGCGGCTGTATAAATAAGAGCGCTGCGAGCTAAGGCCAGGCCCCAGTTCTCTTCTACACTCCTGGAAATGGAAAAAAGAACACATTGACACCGGAGTGTCAGACCCACCATACTTGCTCCGGACACTGCGAGAGGGCTGTACAAGCAATGATCACACGCACGGCACAGCGGACACACCAGGAACCGCGGTGTTGGCCGTCGAATGGCGCTAGCTGCGCAGCATTTGTGCACCGCCGCCGTCAGTGTCAGCCAGTTTGCCGTGGCATACGGAGCTCCATCGCAGTCTTTAACACTGGTAGCATGCCGCGACAGCGTGGACATGAACCGTATGTGCAGTTGACGGACTTTGAGCGAGGGCGTATAGTGGGCATGCGGGAGGCCGGGTGGACGTACCGCCGAATTGCTCAACACGTGGGGCGTGAGGTCTCCACAGTACATCGATGTTGTCGCCAGTGGTCGGCGGAAGGTGCACGTGCCCGTCGACCTGGGACCGGACCGCAGCGACGCACGGATGCACGCCAAGACCGTAGGATCCTACGCAGTGCCGTAGGGGACCGCACCGCCACTTCCCAGCATATTAGGGACACTGTTGCTCCTGGGGTATCGGCGAGGACCATTCGCAACCGTCTCCATGAAGCTGGGCTACGGTCCCGCACACCGTTAGGCCGTCTTCCGCTCACGCCCCAACATCGTGCAGCCCCCCTCCAGTGGTGTCGCGACAGGCGTGAATGGAGGGACGAATGGAGACGTGTCGTCTTCAGCGATGAGAGTCGCTTCTGCCTTGGTGCCAATGATGGTCGTATGCGTGTTTGGCGCCGTGCAGGTGAGCGCCACAATCAGGACTGCATACGACCGAGGCACACAGGGCCAACACCCGGCATCATGGTGTGGGGAGCGATCTCCTACACTGGCCGTACACCACTGGTGATCGTCGAGGGGACACTGAATAGTGCACGGTACATCCAAACCGTCATCGAACCCATCGTTCTACCATTCCTAGACCGGCAAGGGAACTTGCTGTTCCAACAGGACAATGCACGTCCGCATGTATCCCGTGCCACCCAACGTGCTCTAGAAGGTGTAAGTCAACTACCCTGGCCAGCAAGATCTCCGGATCTGTCCCCCATTGAGCATGTTTGGGACTGGATGAAGCGTCGTCTCACGCGGTCTGCACGTCCAGCACGAACGCTGGTCCAACTGAGGCGCCAGGTGGAAATGGCATGGCAAGCCGTTCCACAGGACTACATCCAGCATCTCTACGATCGTCTCCATGAGAGAATAGCAGCCTGCATTGCTGCGAAAGGTGGATATACACTGTACTAGTGCCGACATTGTGCATGCTCTGTTGCCTGTGTCTATGTGCCTGTGGTTCTGTCAGTGTGATCATGTGATGTATCTGACCCCAGGAATGTGTCAATAAAGTTTCCCCTTCCTGGGACTATGAATTCACGGTGATCTTATTTCAATTTCCAGGAGTGTAGATTCGTATCAGCGCTCACTCCATGTCGGAAGCCGCGTCGCGTCTGTGCACTTGCAAGGAACAGCCTTGGATGCCGTATTATGTAACTCGGTATGCACGTAACAAAGAGTTCGCATTGTGGTAAAGTGTTAATTGCGGAACAATTTCAGTGATTTATTCTCAGTTTGTGTATGTCGTGTTTTCACGTGTCGCCGCGGGACAGATCTTCTACCATTACTAGCATGGCAATTAATGAGTATTAACATCAAATTTTGGCGAGCATTCACTTTGAACATTAACATCGATAACGATTATTGAACATTTTTGTTATCTAGGGGTAATAGGATCCGTGCAATAGACTCTGAACAGCTCTGATAGTACAATAGCTGATAGTAGCATTGCTTGGGTAAATATTTGTGTGAAACTTTACGCTTCACTGTTTTCAGAATATAGTGAAAATTGACTTTCCTGAAGATGGCGACCAGTTGGATCGCCGAAATATCGAGTCAAGTTGATATTAGGATCCGGCAGCAAACCCGAAGAGACTTTCAAGACTTATTACGCCGGGAAAGCCTACGTAATCATATAGTGAAAATTGTTATAATAAACTGCGTTTTCTATGAATCCCATACATCATCCTAGATCCTCAGCCTAATGAGCTTCAATGATCAATAACTTTATTTCTCCATCAGAGTGGGCACAGTGAACTTTAATTACAGGCATCACGTTTTTGCTGATCGCTTTCTGGTTGCCAACATTGTAGTTAGAGAGCCCGTGTTGAGAACGGCATCAACAGAAAAATGTTCCACTCGCCGCCCCACGGGAGGGAAGGCCATGTCCCTTCTGAATGCCTGTGACGTAGACTGGCTCAGGCGCTCTTCCTGCGGCGTCCACTGTGTTACCTCTACAGCCGCCCGCCATCCGACACGGAACAGCATGTTAGGGAGCAATGGTCGCCGACGAAACGGAAGAGACAACGCCGTACCCCTTCTGATGACTGCCTCCATGGGCTGTCTGCACTAGGTAGCGACCCTGTTACTAATGGTGGGTTGTGATCTGACGCCCTGACACCTGAAGATGGGACGTCTCTCCCCGCCTCCATCTCCAGACAGTGTCCACATCCGGACACCGACCTTCTCCCGCCTGCGACTAATGCTGTTATCTCCGTGTCTGACTCTGCCTGTGGGCGTTCTTCTTACAGTTTTCCACTGAACCGGCCCGGTGACTCCACTGTCTCCTGGGCAGACGACGTCGAAGCTGACCGACATTCTGGAGGTGTGCAGAGCGATGAACCCCCTTTGGTGGGGTCAGCTCCCTCCCTGTCACAGTGATGTGCCCCCCCCCCCCCCCCCCCACAGGTGCCTAAAAGGGAATTCCTTGTGCATCCCCAGTGTTTGAATCGCCCATCCTCCTGGTGATGGCAGTTTTCCTAACTCATTATATTGCCACCGTCAGTGTCAGTACCATTCGCGTAAGTCACAAACTGGCTTTACTCCATGACATGCTGTATGCCGCGGTCGTTGACGTTGCTCTCCTTTAGGAGCTGCACGTTGCAACTTTCCGTGCTATCCTTGGTTTTACAGCACACGTCTCTCATGCTTCCCCTACAGGTAAGGGAGCTGTGCGGGGTAACCGCGCGGTTTGAGGCGCCTTGTCACAGTTTGCACTGCTCTCCCTGTCGTGGGTTCTAGTCCTCCCTCGGGCATGGGTGTGTGTGTGTTGCCCTTAGCGTAAGTTAGATTCAGTTGATATAACTGGGTAGGCTTCCGCGGCCAGAGTTAGTCGACATAAAAGTTTTCTGGGTATGGTATCTCGTCATAATGTACAAAACCGCTGCTGCTGGAGAAAAGCCAACGTTTCGGCCACGGTTGCAGCTGCCTTAAGGAAGAAGGAGAGGGAAGGTTATTGCGGTGGAGGGAGAGCGTAACCTCTGTTGTCTATTGGCTCTTGTGTTATGTGCCACGATAGGTGGTCACCGTCGAATGAGAAGTTGGCTTCTCTTTACCAAAGGCTGGACGTCGGCCGCGCGGCGGCAGTTACTCCCCGGCAGTGCTCGTATCTCGTGTTGACAGTGCAGTCTTTTGGGCTCTGATTGTTGGCAGCCAAGACGGGGCAAGCCTAAGTCCATCCTCTCTGTTCATGTTCTTAAGGTGTTTAAGTACTTCGATGGCCCCTCTGATTTTGCGTTTCGTCATAACTGGCTGCTTGGCCAACACACAGGCTTCGCTGAATTTTATTTCTTTTCCACAATCTTGCTGATGCTCTGCCACTGCGGATTTGTTGTGTTGCCCTAGACGAATATAGCGCTAGTGTGCCCAAATGCGCGTTGCTATTGGCCTGCCAGTCTCGCCGATGTATGCCACTCCACATTCCTATTCCACCTTGTATACGCCTGCAGTGTGTAATGCATTCACCATGGCTTTAGTGGAGCCTAACAAGTCCTGGATCCTGCGACCACTGCAGAAGACAGGCTGCACCCAAACCCGGCGAAGGTGTTTGCTGCCAGCGGAGATGGAGGAAACAACAATGGTACGCCGTCTGTCTGCTCGTAGTATTTTCCTTGTCATTTGAAGTTCGTTGAAGCCAGATACAACTCAACCAGGTCGCATATGTCTGGCAGGACGTACTCCTGAAGAATGTGAATAGTGTCATCTACTGGCACATACGTAAATAGTGACTTCACGTCAAAGCTTGGTTTAAGTTAGATTAAGTATTGTGTAAGCTTGGGGACCGAAGACCTGTTCAGTTTGGTCCCTTAGCTTCTTACCACTAATTTCTAATTTCCAGGTAGGAGGTATCGATCCTCTTACGAGACGGTATCCACGCTGATGCAATTGCCTCTCTACCTGATGCCAGACGTATAGCTCTCACGTTTAGTGGCGTCAGCATCATCAACGTCTATGCGCCATGTGGTTCGGGTGGCCGCCGTGAATGTTCCACTGTCTTCTCAGAGGCAGTAGCCCCTTTGTTCCTGGTTCACCAAAGGTGCTTTGATCATAGGAGGCGATTTCAACTGCACCCAGGTGTCCAAAGACCAACTACCACGTCACTCTCCGTGCGCGGCGCTAGCCACAACAGCACCTGAGCCTTGTCGATCCTTGGGAGCATATTCATGGAGATCGTCCGGTATTTGCGCTTTTCACTAGCCATTTTTGCAGGAGCCTGGATCGTGTTTACATCTCTCTCAATACTGTCAGTGGGGTACAGGCTGCTGGAGTCCGGACCGTTGCGTTCTCTGACCATGACGCATGTGTCTGCGCCATCAGTCTCTACCGCCGAAACGTGTGGCGTGGCCATGGACCATGGAAACTGAGCACGATACACATTACTTCATCTGACGACCGGCGCTTCATCGAGAACACCTGTACTGCTTGTCGTCGACACCGTGATGCCTATCAGTCTGCCGTGTCTTGGTGGGTGCTCTGGGCAAAAGCCTGCCCTCCGAAAGGCCTTGACTGATTGCGGAAGGGCAGCGACGAACTCAGGAATTCTACTCTTCGGGAATCTGCTATGATGTCGCAATATGGGATGCCCTGATTTTATCGTCGACGTCGTAATGCGTCTCTTTGGTGAAGCTATGTCTCATGTACTCTACAATGGCCATCTCATTCCTCCCATCTCGATCTGTCGATTAGTGCATCAAGGCTTCCGGCTCTCTGCACTCTTGTATGCTTTCGCCACGGAATCGTTGCTCTGCGGCCTCCGTCAACGCCTCTCTGGGATGTCTACCTGTGACCATGCCTTCAGCTGCACTGCTTATGCAGACGATCGCGTCATCAGAATGAGATATTCGCTCTGCAGCGGAGTGTGCGCTGATATGAAACTTCCTGGCAGATTAAAACTGTGTGCCCGACCGAGACTCGAACTCGAGTCATTTGCCTTTCGCGGGCAAGTGCTCTACCATCTGAGCTCAGATGGTAGAGCACTTGCCCGCGAAAGGCAAAGGATCCGAGTTCGAGTCTCGGTCGGGCACACAGTTTTAATCTGCCAGGAAGTTTCATATCAGCGCACACTCCGCTGCAGAGTGAAAATCTCATTCTGGAAACATTCCCCAGGCTGTGGCTAAGCCATGTCTCCGCTATATCCTTTCTTTCAGGAGTGCTAGTTCTGCAAGGTTCGCAGGAGAGCTTCTGTAAAGTTTGGAAGGTAGGAGACGAGATACTGGCAGAAGTAAAGCTGTGAGCACCGGGCGTGAGTCGTGCTTCGGTAGCTCAGATGGTAGAGCACTTGCCCGCGAAAGGCAAAGGTCCCGAGTTCCAGTCTCGGTCGGGCACACAGTTTTAATCTGCCAGGAAGATCGCGTCATCGTTCTTCGTAGCGGTGCTGAGGTCAAGGAGTCACTGCTGCGGGTTACCAACTACGGCTAAGCTTCTGGTAGATAATGTCCGCAAATCGAGGGCCGTGGCTGTGGGTGCGGGACTTTCTGCGGACAGCGCTGATCCTTTGCGTGTAGCTGATACTCTCGGACGCTTAGAACTCGATTTCGCAAGGGATCTGCGACCCATGATTGCCCTCAATTGTCGGCGCCTAATTTCCCAACTGCGAGCTGGACTACTAGACCACCGTTTACGAGCTCTCGATCTTCTGCAACGGAAACAATATGTCAAAGTATATTTGGCGTCACGTATCTCCCATGTGGCACAGACACTTCCTATTCCGCCATCCTTGGCCCACCGCATCCTAGCGGCATTGGGTTCATTTGTTTTCCACGGCTTGGTGTTCAAGATAAGGTACGAGACCCTTACACTCCCGCGGTGCAGGGGCTGCTTATGCATGTATCGTGTGTCTGACAGAGCGGTAGCCCTTTTCATGGCTCTCACATAGTGTTGTGGCGCCATTTTCCTACGTGCCTTACCAGCCTATTGCTGGAGGACCTTGCACCTCGCTCTCTCCGCACCTATCCTGCTTTCGGACGTCCCGCCACCCTTCTTTTACTTCCGCCACTTTTTCCTCAACCTGAGCTACGCCTGTACTGCAATAATGCCAGCGCACTTTACGTCCAGTCCCGGCCATGAATCTCATATGGTCATTTCATCTCGCCTGGTGGCCATTAAAATTGCTACACCAAGAAGAAATGCAGATGACAAACGGGTATTCATTGGACAAATATATTATACTAGAACTGACATTACATTTTCACGCAATTTCGGTGCATAGATCCTGAGAAGGCAGTACCCAGAACAACCACCTCTGGCCGTAATAAAGGCCTTGATACGCCTGGGTATTAAGTCAAACAGAGGTTGGATGCCATGTACAGGTACAGCTGCACATGCAGCTTCAACACGATACCACAGTTAATCAAGAGTAGTGACTGGCGTATTGTGACGAGCCAGTTGCTCGGCCACCATTCATCAGACGTTTTCACTTGGTGAGAGATATGGAGAATGTGCTGCCCAGGGCAGCAGTCGAACATTTTCTGTATCCAGAAAGGCCCGTACAGGACCTGCAACATGCGGTCGTGCGTTATCCTGCTGAAATGTAGGGTTTCACAGGGATCGAATGAAGGGTATAGCCACGGGTCCTAACACATCTGAAATGTAACGTCCACTGTTCAAAGTGCCGTCAATGCCAACAAGAGGTGACCGACACGTGTAACCAATCGCACCCCATACAATCACGCCGAGTGGTACGCCAGTATTGCGATGACGAATACACGCTTCCAATGTGCGTTCACCGCGATGTCGCCAAACACGGATGCGACCATAATGATGCTGTAAACAGAACCTGGATTCATCAGAAAAAATTACGTTTTGCCAGTCGTGCACGCAGGTTCGTCGTTGAGTACACCATCGCAGGCGCTCCTGTCTGTATTGCAGCGTCAAGGGTAACCGCAGCCATGGTCTCCGAGCTGATAGTCCATGCTGCTGCAAAAGTCATTTAACTGTTCGTGCAGATGGTTGTTGTCATGCAGACGTCCCCATCTATTGACTCAGGGATCGAGACGTGGCTGCATGTTCCGTTACAGCCACGCGGATATGATGCCTGTCATCTCGACTGCTAGTGATACGAGGCCGTTGGGATCCAGCACGGCGTTCCGTATTACCCTGCTGAAAGCACCGATTCCATGTTCTGCTAACAGTCATTAGATCTCGACCAACGCGAGCAAAAAAATGGTTCAAATGGCTCTGAGCACTATGGGACTCAACATCTTAGGTCATAAGTCCCCTAGAACTTAGAACTACTTAAACCTAACTAACCTAAGGACATCACACACACCCATGCCCGAGGCAGGATTCGAACCTGCGACCGTAGCAGTCCCGCGGTTCCGGACTGCAGCGCCAGAACCGCTAGACCACCGCGGCCGGCCCAACGCGAGCAGCAATGTCGCGAAACGATAAACCGCAATCGCGATAGGCTACAATCCGACCTTTGTCAAAGTCGGAAACGTGATGGTACGCATTTATCCTCCTTACACGAGGCATCACAACAATGTTTCACCAGGCAAAGCCGGTCAACTGCTGTTTGTGGATGAGAAATCGGTGGAAAACGTTCCTCATGTCAACACGTTGTAGGTGTCGCCACCGGCGCCAACCTTATGTGAATGCTCTGAAAAGCTAATCATTTGCATATCACAGCATCTTCTTCCTGTCGGTTAAATTTCGCGACTGTAGCAAGTCATCTTCGTGGTGTAGCAATTTTAATGGCCAGTAGTGTATCTCAGAAATAAGGAAATTGATCGATTGTTGGCGTGTTATTCTCGTAAGCACCTACGGAAACTGGTTGAGGGTCGGTTAAACGATAAGTAGAGCGACAAAGTACTGGACGTCCACGCCATGCCAAGGAACGTGCAGGTCGGAGACTTTCCCTTCTCTCTACTCCCAGTAAATTACGGTAGGTTACGGTCTCTGTTAGGTCTGACTACATAGTGCACTACTGGTGCAGACAGAAGTGTTTCGGAGAGCACTGTCCAGCTTACATGATTGAATATGGGACTCTGCAAGAGGCGACTCTTATAAACTGAGCTGATAAAACTCATGGGATAGCGATGTATGCATATATAGAAAGCGGTAATATGGCTTACGCAAGGTACAAAAGAGCTGTTCATTCACGGAGCTGTCCCCTGTGCTCATGTGATTCACATGAGAAGGCTTCCTACGTGATTATGGCCGCACGACGGGTGTTGACAAATTCTAACGTGGAATGGTAGCTGAGGCTAGGCCCTCGGGATATTCCAAAAAATGGTTCAAATGGCTCTGAGCACTATGGGACTCAACTGCTGAGGTCATTAGTCCCCTAGAACTTAGAACTAGTTAAACCTAACTAACCTAAGGACGTCACAAACATCCATGCCCGAGGCAGGATTCGAACCTGTGACCGTAGCGGTCTTGCGGTTCCAGACTGCAGCGCCTTTAACCGCACGGCCACTTCGGCCGGCTCGGGATATTCCATTTCGGGAATCGTTAGAGAATTCAATATTCTGAGGTCCACATTGTCAAAAGTAAGACGAGAAACCAAATTACAGGCATTAACTCTCACCACGTACAATGCAGTGACCAACGGCCTTTACTTAACGACCGAGAGCAGCGGTATTTGCATAGAGTCGCCAGTGTTAGATAAGCAACACTGCGTGAAATAACCACAGAAAGCAATTTGGGACGTGAGACTAACGTGTCCGTTAATACAGTGCGGTTAAATCTGGCGTTAATCTGTGGTAGCAGAGGATCGACCGGAGTGCCTTTGATAACAGCACGACATCGCCCGCAGCGCCTCTACTGGGCTCGTGATGACTGGAGAACCGCGACCTGGTCAGCTGAGTTGCGATTTCAGTTGGTAAGAACTGATGGTTGGGTCAGAGTGTGCTGCAGACCTCACGGAGCCATAGACCCAATTTACCAACAAGGCACTGTGGTGGCTCCATAATGTTGTGGGCTGCGTTAGCATGGAACTGGCTGGGTGCTCTGGACTGACTGAACCGATCGTTGGCTGGAAACAGTTATGTCCTACTACTTGGGGACCATTTGCAGCAAGCAGCGATGGAGTGTTTATGGATGACAATGTGCCTTGTCTAAAGGCAATAATTGTTGGCGATTGGTTTGGAGAACATTCTGGTCAAATGATTTCGCCAGCCAATACTCCCCTACACGAATGCCATCGAACATGTGCGGGGCATAATCGAGAGGGCTCTTCGTGCACAAAATCCTGCCTCAGAAACGCTTTCGCAATTGCGAACGGCCATAGAGGCAGCATGGCTGAATATTTCTGGAGGGGACTTCTGACAACACGTTGTGTCCATGCTAAGTCGACTTCCTGCATTACGCTAGGCGAAAAGAGTTCCAATACGATATGAGGAAGTACCCCATGACTTTTGTCACCTCAGTTTGTGTTACCACTTTGACCAAATAATATCGTCCGTCCCTTGGGATCACGGAGTCAGGACCGTGGTCAGATGTAGGCGTGTCGCCAGGCGGCAAGAGACACTTTTCTTGCTACACCAGGTTGATGTTCGCGTTGAGATACGCCCTCAGTCAGGCAAACGACCGTACAACACATGCACTGCACCACGAATACAGGCCGGTAGGGGCAACATTATGCCACTGCGGACATTCCTTTGGGATTCCTTTGGAATCGAAGGCACCGTGATAGTAATGGATTACTTGAACATTATTTCACGTGCATCCCTTCGTACACCATGCCTTAGCTGACAATGACGGAATTTTCTACCAATGTAACTTGTGGAGAAAACGGTTCTCAGAGGCGTACTTCGCGAGATTGTTGTTGTTGCAGACTTCAATACGAGGACTGGTGTGATGCAGCTCTCCCTGCTACTGTAACGTATGCAAGACTATTCATCTTCGAATAACTACTGCAACTTACATCCTTCTAAATCTGCTTACTGTATTCATCTCTTGTTAACCCTCTACAGTTTCTACCACGCATACTTCTCTCCAGTTCTAAACAGGTGATCCCTTGATGTCTCAGAGCGATTCCTATCAACCACTCTCCTCTTCTGGTCAGGTTGTGCCACAAATTTCTTTTCTCCCCAGTCTACTCACTACCTTCTCATCAGTTACATGATTTGCCCATGTAATCTCTATCATTCTTCTGTGGCACCACATTCCAAAAACTTACATTCTCCTCTTATTTAAAATTTTTATTTTCCATGCTAAACTCCACATAAAGACTTACAGAAAAGACTGCCCACATTTAAATCTGCATTCGCTGTTAACACGTTCCTTTTCTTCAGAAACGCTTTCCTTGCCACTGACAGTCTCCATTTTACATCCTCTCTACTTCAGCCATCATAAGTTATTTTGCTGCCGAAATAGCAACACTCGGCTGCTAGTTGAAGTGTCTCGTTTCGTAAGTTAATTATCACAGAATCATCTGATTTTTTCGACTACATTCCTTTATCCTTGTTTTGCTTTTGTTGATGTTCATCTTATATCCTTCTTTCAAGACCCTGTTCATCCAATTCGACTGTTCTTTCAAGTCCTTTGCTCTCTCTGACCGAACTACAATGTCATCGGCAAACCTCAAAATTTGTGTTGCTTCTCCGTGAACTTCAATTTCTATTCCAAATGTTTCTTTTGTTACTTTTAACTGCTTGCTGAATGTGTAGTTGGAATGGCGACAAGCTACAACTCTGTTTCACTCCCTTATCAGCCACTGCTTCCCTTTCATGGCCCTCGACTCTGATAACTGCCATCTCAATGCTGTGCAAGTTGTAAACAGCCTTTCGCTCCCTGAATTTTACCCACGATATCTTCATAATTTTAAAGTGTGTACGCCAGCCAACATTGCCAAGAGCCTTGTCTAAGTCTACAAATGCTACATACGTAGCTTCGCCTTTCCTTAACCTGTCTTTCAAGACAAGACAAACCTAATTGGATGATGTGTGGTTATTTAGCCACAGAAGACCTCGTTTTAGTTCCGAATGGATGTGGAGAATGTGATTCAGTCTCTTTACTAAATTATGTAAATCACACACAATTTTGTTTCTAATCCTGTAAACGCTGTGGGATTAGGTTATACATCTCAACGCCCGCTAAATCCGCTGGGCAGAACAGGTAATTAGGATTGTGGAAAGGGCCAAATAGGTTGGGATCAGTTTCACCTTCTAATTGTAATTCATTGTAATCTACTAACACTTTTACAACCAAAGCGGTACACAGCCGCACCTTTACCGAATGCAACTCTTACACGGCTGAAAGCCTCCAAACAAGAAATCTTAACAAATCAACAAGTTAAAATCCAATTAAGATAGCAATAAAATAATTAAAGAAAACATCACAGCGAAATAGGTAGAACAAACATATGCAAGGTGCAATACAAATGGCTGAAGGCCACAATTAAATTTCAAAATTTTAGAATATATTACCATAGACTTTTAAAGGCAGAAGGCCAGAATGTTTAAAAATAAGAAATCTTAAAAATCAACAAGATAAAAATGCAATTAAAGAGGCAAATAAAATAAATTAAGAAACGTATCACAGCAAAATGGAAAGCCTCAAGGCAAAGCGGATAGAGCAAACATATGCAAGGTACAATTCCAATGGCTGAAGGCCACAACTAAGTTTCAAATTTTAAAATATATTACCATACTCTTTTAAAAGCAGAAGTCCGCAATGTTTAAGCTTGAAAGATAAATTTAATAACTGATTTTGCAAAAATTTTAAGACAAAAGGAAAATAACCATAAGCCTTAAATTTTAAGCAGCTGAAAACAGATAATTAAAAACGGTGGCACTCAGAAGCCTCCAGGGAGGTCGGTCTGCCCCCGTTCACTCAGGCAAGACAGGTGGTAAACCCAACTACACTTGATCTGTCGGAACCCAACCAGGGGACAGCCAAGGACCGACCGACACAACGACTTCCTTGCCACCAGGAAAATAGGTAGGACGACCGACCGACGATCCACCAAGACCGTGGCCCGACTAAAGTGATGCGTGGCGGCAATGGTCGGACGAGCCATGTCGACGCAAACCTCACTGCTGCGCCAACCCGACTGCACTAGTGCCGCATTGCAACTCCCCGACTGGCAGGTCCGGACAGCGCTCCAGACGCATTCCAACTGATTGGCAGGCCCGAACTCACAACCTGTACTCGGGACACGAACTCCTTACGACAGACGGCGACCGGTAAGTACTCTACTCGCTATTAAAATAGCTACACCAAGAAGAAATGCAGATGACAAACGGGTATTCATTGGACAAATATATTATAATAGAACTGACATGTGATTACATTTTCACGCAGTTTGGGTGCATAGATCCTCAGAAATCAGTACCCAGAACAACCACCTCTGGCCATAATAACGGCCTTGATAAGCCTGGGCATTCAGTCAAACAGAGCTTGGATGGCGTGTACACGTACAGTTGCCCATGCAGCTTCAGCAAGAGTAGTGACGAGCCAGTTGCTCGGCCACCATTGACCAGACGTTTTCAATTGGTGAGGGATCTGGGGAATTAGCTGGTCGAACATTTTCTGCATCCAGAAAGGCCCGTACAGGACCTACAACATGCGGTCGTACATTATCCTGCTGAAATGCAGGGTATCCCAGAGATCGAATGAAGGGTAGAGCCACGGGTCCTAACACATCTGAAATGTAACGTCCACTGTTCAAAGTGCCGTCAATGCGAAAAAGAGGTGACCGATACGTGTAACCAATCGCATCCCATACCTTCACGCCGGGTGATGCGCCAGTATGGCGATGACGAATACACGCATCCAATGTTCGCTCACCGCGATGTCGCCAAACACGGATGCGACCATCATAATGCTGTAAACAGAACCTGGATTCACCTGAAAAAATGACGTTTTGCCAATCGTGCACCCAGGTTTGTCGTTGAGTACACCATCGCAGGCGCTCCTGTCTGTATTGCAGCGTCAAGGGTAACCGCAGCCATGGTCTCCGAGCTGATAGTCCATGCTGCTGCAAAACGTCGTCGAACTGTTCGTGCAGATGGTTGTTGTCTTGCAAACGTCCCCATCTGTTCACTCAGGGATCAAGACGTGGCTGCAAGATCCGTTACAGCCATGCGGATAAGATGCCTGTCATCTCTACTGCCAGTGATACGAGGCCGTTGGGATCCAGCACGGCGTTCCGTATTACCCTCCTGAAAGCACCGGTTCCATATTCTGCTAACAGTCATTGGATCTCGACCAACGCGAGCAGCAATGTCGCGATACGATAAACCGGAATCTCTATAGCCTACAATTCGACCTTTATGAAAGTCGGAAACATGATGGTACGCATTTATCCTCCTTACACGAGGCATCACAACAACGTTTCACCAGGCAACGCTGGTCAACTGCTGTTTGTGTATGAGAAATCGTTTGGAAACTTTCCTCATGTCAACACGTTGTAGGTGTCACCACGGGCGCCAGCCTTGTGTGAATGCTCTGAAAAACTAATCATTTGCAATCTGTAGCACGTCATCTTCGTGGTGTAGCAATTGTATTGGCCAATAGTGTAATAGAAGTCGAGCAAAGATACTACGAGAAGGGATATATCGATACGCGCTGCCAGCGCCGGTCACGGTCAGGTAAAGCAGCAACTCAGTGACAGTAGTCATTTAAATTAACGAAGTGAGGTGGAAGTACGTTAAAAACAAGGTGTAAAATACATGATGGCGGGAACACGAGCCACGGACGGCTCAGCATCTGTTCACTTATCACTGTAATCATCAACAACCAAGTTATTTCTCGTGAAATTGTGATAACATGACTCTAACCACTGTATAATCATAACCTGTGTGGTTTGACAGCAGTCGCGTTGAATTTGCCCTCGCCGCGAAACTCAGATCAGCAGCGAACAAGTAGCTTTAATTCCATTGGGCGGGACCCAGAAACCAATGACGAATGCCGCTACTTACTCGCGCGATCGTATCAGACACTAACGTTTGCCATCTCACTTTGGAAATAACACTGCACATACGTTTGTAATACTTCCTCCCAAAAGCCACGCAAAAGACATACAATTGCAGCAGAATTAATTTAAAAGAAAGAGATAGTTTAAGTAAAAGAAAAAAACTTACAGTGACCAGCGAGAGCATTTTGACCATCGACCTATTATCGACATAAACTCGTCCAGGCGACAGTGGCGTCTCTTGGCGGGGAATGACTGATAGTCAGACACTTGCACAGTGCATGTAGTAGCAGGGAGTATGCTTTCCGTGTGTAGGATGGGGATGGCCCGTCAGTTATCTGAGTGTGACCAAGGCCAGCTTGTGGTGGTCCGGAGACTCGGCATGAGCATTTCCGAAACTGAACCACTCTTTGGGCGTTCGAGGAGTGCTTTGGTGTTTTCAACACGTGTGAGAACCAAAATGAAACCACGTTCAGAAGTCGTGGACTGGGTAGTATAACGGTACTTTGCGGGCAGGCGTGTCAATTAGCATCATATTAATTAAAATGGGGGATAAATAGACTTTATTTTGGAAGAATTAAAAAGGGGAAAGTAATACGAAACTTTAATAACTGCACAGTATTACTAAGAAACAATATAATGAAAAGTAATAAAAAGCAAAGTAGCAAAGACCAAGCGGGACAGAAAGATATAGGGGCGCGTTTGTTTTTTTAATACATATAAAAGAACATGTAACACATTATTGAGCTCTCTACCTTCAGTTATCGCGATCGGGCTAGTCGATGAAAAAGTGGTACGCGACTGCGAAATTCGTTAAGGAGATTATTTAAAGACTCTTCAAGCACGTTTAAAATACATTACGTGTGACGAAGTGATCAGAGATGTTTATTGTCGGGTGGAGTGAAAATGAATCCGACAACATAATTCGAACTTTGTGTTAGCTGGGAAAAATACTCTTGGGAAACTATTATGGTTGTGGAACCCACGAAAGTTGTGCGCAACGGAAAGCTATAGTTTACGTAATTCTGCATTTTATAAAATGGTGAAACGCGTGTGCTCGGAACATTAATAGAATCTTATCCTTGGACGGTTGCTGGGGTAACTGATACAAACAAAGCGCAAGGATAAAAAATAGTTCGCTTATTAACTACCAGATATTAATTAACGGGGATCTAAAATACTAAAAAAGAAGGATAGGATCATCACCTCCAATCACGATTCATATTTCATATTTAATTCGTGAAAAGTGAAGTGTTAATAAACAAACTACATTTCAATTTTATCGACGATTTTGGCTTCATTACGTAGTCTTGACTAGACGATAAATAATATCTGTGGAAGTTGTATGCAACGTATCGTCATAATATTTAGCCAACCAATATTGTGGGACACCGAAAATGTAAATGCATGGAATTGTTCCTACAGTGGATGTATAATGTGTGAGTGCGACGAACTATATTTAGAAACTGAACATCCATTACGTACTTGCATGTTTATCTGCGAAAATGGCCCTTGTCGGTACATCAGCATAGAGTTCGAATAGAATCGCTGGAAAATTGCAAACCATTCAGATTAATCGAACATCTAAATACGCATAATGCTTGTACCACTAGGATGTGTTCTTTCTCCTCACCCCCGTGGCAGTAATTGAATTAAGAGTCAGCCAGGAAATACATTTAAATCAACTGACGACCATTGAGCTAGCGTCACGAATTTTGAAACGTCCACTGCCATGTATGAAGGCGAGTGAGACCACGAGTGTTAACGTCGATCGAGGGGTGTTGTCGTGATCGTATTGAATGACATTGAGCGGTTCCAGTGGCCACCCTTCATTGTAGATGTTGGATGTCGTACATGCACGTGCCAATGTTAACACCACGACGTCGGCAACTACGGCTGAAATTGGCACCTAGCATCGGCGCTGGAGGTTAGCGCAGTAGTAGAGCTTTGGATGATCTGATGAATCCTCCTCCATCATGCCAATAAGAGGGCGCGAGTCCGTCGTCTTCCAGGGCAGCAGCTCTTTGACACCTCTACTGTAGGACGGAGACAAGCTGGTAGCGGCTCCATTATGCTCTGGGCATCCATTCTTCCAGTGGATCTCGTGCAAAGCACCATGTCGGCCAAGGAGTATAGTACACTGGGTGCACGACTGCATGGCAATCATGTTTCCCGACGGCATTGACAGTTTTCAACATGGCAATGCGCCATGTAACAACTCCACCAGTGTGATGGAGTGCTTCAGGGAACATAGTGCTGAGTTCCACTTGATGTGCTGGCCTCCCAGATCTGAAACGCATCAAACGCAACTGAGTTGTGATTGAACGTGGCGTCAGAGCTCATCGCCCCCCCCCCCCCCAACTCCAGAAGTTACCGCAATTAGATGACTTGTGTGAAGATGTGGTGCCAGCTTCTTCCAGTGACCTATCAAGGCCTCATTGCTTCCATGCCACGACGCGTCGCCAGTGTTATCCGTGCCAAAGATGGACATACCGGCTAGTTGGTAGGTGCTAATAATGTCCTAGGTGATCAGTGTATAACTGATGGTGAGTCAACAAAGCTACATTGAAAGTCAGTAGCTCACATCAAGCTATTTTATTTACTTGGCAGAAATTAAGGAAAGAAGAAGAATGAAAATAGTTTTATAATGAAATAAACTATGAACGCTGTGAACTCTGCATTGTGTTAATCTTGAACTGGGGAGAGTGTGCGGCAATGCAGCTTATCTGTTCGTTGTTGGAGAGACGTGGCGGGGAGCTGAGATGATGGTAGCCGCTCGTGATATTGTAGAAGCAGTTGTTATAGCAAGTCCGTTTGTCGTATATCCACGGCGAAGTATGCTGGTGATGTATCTTTTTGGTTAGGCTTCGAAGTCGTTCGCAGTGGTGTTTAGCAGGCCACAGGACGAATAGACGCAACTGTAGAGGCTTTAAAGTCATCCGCAGTGGCGTTTAACAGACCACTGGACGAATAGACGCAGTTGTTGGTGATAATCCACTGGTTCAGTACGTGAACGGTTATTACTCGTTATACACACTTAGTTTTTGTCTCAGTACTTTTGACACTGTTCTTGATAATTTCCGATCGTGATGTAACTGTTCGTGACGTTTGCCTGTGACTACCGCGATCGCGATTTCATAGTTACACTACGTATGATTTTGGATAGGATGTTTTGCCTTTAGCAAAACACACTTTTGTTTTTTAACCCAAACATGTTTCACTGCAGTTGCAGCATCTTCAGTGGGCTTTTATTTTTCATCTGTTAAAGGTAAACATTGTTCAATACTGTTTGTATAAATGTAACTACTAGTTTTTAAATGGTAATTACAGATATTTGAAAAACTCATAAATTATGAATTTATACCTTTATACCACATGGTGTGGTTTTTCTGATGTGTTGGGTTTCTACAGTGACTGTTTCGCTCCACAGTTTGTCATCTGCCACCATTTATACCTTAAAGTAGACAAATTCTTTAAGCCAAAAATTACGATTCGAAAAACTGTTATTTTAGTGCCTGAAGTTATTTAATTCTATGTATGTGTCTTCGTGTGTGTGCGTGTGTTTCTATTTACGTAATGTTTCACTTACATTTTCTTTTTCTTCATCTTCATCACGCTCAAACACTATATATTGAGTCGCCATTGTCACTGTCACTGTTTCACTGTTTACCAGCTGTAAAAACAAACATGGTGGGCAGTGGAACAGTAGAAGGTGTAAAAACGAGATGGCTGACAGTGGAACAGTTGAAGGTGTTTCTGGCGGTTGTTCCAAATCTTTCAGAGGTGTCTATGACAGTTACACAATTCTTAAATTTGATTTGCAACTGTAATTATATTCACTGGGATAGTTACGGCTTCAGACGCTCGGTTGTTTGTTAAGGAGACAAATATATTACTTTGTTTTATATGGTCGTGGATCACGCAATGCAGTTAAATGTAAAAGCCGTTTCACTCATGCGGTAGCAGTAACTGTAATGTCTACCAGCGAAAACATTGTCATCATCTGTTGAGGCACAGTCCAGTTTTAATACTCAAACCGTACTGGAACGGTGGTCTGATCATTTAATATTAAAATACTACGACCAAGGTGTGGACGGGGCCAAGGAATTGACATATCAGACGTGATTTAACACGTAAATAATTTATTCATAACATACTATACATAACACTAACTACGTAAATCCTGCTTCGATGCTTACAATTGCCCAAAATGGGAGGGCCACCACTTTCGAAAGGCTTTAATTTAAGAAACAAAAACGCCTATTATAATTTTTTAAAATAATAATAACACAACACATAAGTAAGCGCTAAGTGAACGCACTCTTCAATATTTAATCACCACATTTAAATTCTCATTGCAATATAAAACATAAATACATGAACTCACAACACAGCATGGCTTCAAAATTTCTACCTGGACAACCTATGGTCCTAAAACGTTCGTATTACATTCCAGCCAATCACATTAATAACTTATAAAACACGGTTGGTAAAATACAAACGTTTGCACTATAATCAAATTTAATAATCAACAATCAATCAAAAACAACATCAGAAGTTCGATACGGAGCATGTAAGCCTGTTTATACAATCTTTCGGACCAAAATAGGCACGAGGGCCACCATGACAGAAGTGCGCTAGTTGCTTTTATGATGGGTGCTATCATTAGCTTAATCACTGAGCAGATATTTACTTTAGCGTCAGGTAAAATAGTTAAAGCAAATAGAAGGTATTTGTAATTTTTTTTTTCCTTCCTCCCTTTTAAAAAGTGGATTTTGGTAAGGTGAAAATTACACTTTGAGGAGACGCAATAGCAATCTAGCGGGCACGCCTTCACGAGGACGCCATGCCACTACACACGTACTAAACTAGCCGCGTATCCGCTGTTCAAGCCAAACATTAACAACACAGTTCCATATTCCTGACACCCAAATAGTCTGGATCAAAACAAAACCAAAAATCCCAAGAGCGCAAGATCCAGCATAGCTTCAGAACAGATCTTACTTCATGCGGTTGCCTTCACAAATACAGGTATCGAAATGAAAACAAGAACGAGTAACAACATTCCCTAATCAGCACAATGTTCTTCTTTAGGTCCCGGTAGCGCTAGACAACGCTGACATGCCAATGTTAACAACCTCTAAGGCAACACCCTCCAACTGACAAGCCGAAACCAATGTGACCCCTTATCAGCTCCGTGACAGGACTCGAACTCCCAACTACTGTCAGTGCAACTCACTTAGAATAAATACAGCGCAAATAGTATGGTGGACACATATGCTCAGGGATTAACAAAACACTCGACTGAACTAGAATTAACCTTAATAATTCAGCACTAGATCTTGGGAGACAAGGAACTATCTCCCCACCCGATATTCTGCAACCACAGGACGGGAGGATGAACTACCAAAACATAGAAGTGCAAACGTACAAAAATAGCTACCAAAATACACCACTACGCTGGTTAGCAACGATGCGTAAAGGAATCTGCACTGTCAGAATTGCACCAGTGAACAGAACAGAGGATTGCCACAGCGGTGGCCACAAGGCGGGAAAGACGACTGGATAAACTCAATCCCAAAGGACGATCAACTTGAAACATTCACACTTAACTTCTATTCTCCTTTCCCTCGGCGCACTTCGTCGTTTGCCCGGGACTGCTGTGCACAATTCTGAGCCGTCCCCAGTCGTCCCGGCAGACACCGACCCAGCCGAACTGCTCCCGGACTCAAACCCCCGCCGAACGGCGGCTCCTACGCCCCTTCGTCGACGCAGGCGATGATTAGACTGCCATCCGCCTCCCGCGGACAACCAGTGAAAATCGGACAGAAGGGCCAAACCAGGCCGGTGTTCCTCCACGGGTAGAAGTGCGGGTTCGATAACAACACCCGTACGCGGAAGGCAGGATGTCGACGTCACCAGAGCAGACACGAAGGCCACTGCGCGACAGCCTCCTCCAGCGTGTTTTTTTTTTCTTTATTGTAATTTTTATCACCTTACACAAGGCGGGCTGTCAGCAGCTGAGTACGCCGCTCTTCAGCCTTGAGATTTACAATAAGTAAGAAATAGAGGGGACACAGAGAATACAATCAAAAATGGCGGGCAAAACAATGTAGACACCAAAAAACAAAAAACACGGAGCCGTTCACGCCTGATGAGAAAACATCACTGACACTAGTGGACACGGCGCACAAAACAGGGACGATGGCGATGGTACACGTGAACAGTGGCGGCGTTCCGGCGAACAAACACTAAACACAAACGAAGACACACACACGAGACACTAATGGCGATGACCTCCGGCGCGCGAATGTTCACTATGCGTGTGCGAGTCCGGGGACCTGCCAAGAGAGGAGGAGGAGGAAGGGGAGTGGGAGAGCGAGAGGGGAGAGCAGAGATGCCACGGGCAGGGGAGAAAGGGGGGAGGGAGGAAGGGGGAGGGGAAGCCCGGGGGAAGAGCGGTGGGGGGAGGGGACGTGGGAAAAGGAAAGAGAAGGGAAGGAAAGAGAAGGGAAGGGAAGAGAAGGGAGGGAGGGTGCCTAAGGGAGAGGACACCGGAAGTGGGGGGTGAGGCAGGGTCAAAGTTGATAGGAGGGGTAGATGCAAGGGAGGAGGACATCATCAGGGAGGGGGAGCTGGCGGAAGCCACCTTGGGAGAGGGTAAGGAGGGTGGACAGATGGAGACCGGGCGGGACGTGGGAATACAGGCGCGGCAGCGGGCGGGGGTGGGAGAGGATCGGGGAGACGAGCGGGTGGGGAGGGTCGAGTTTACGGGAGGTGTACAGGATACATATCCTTTCAAGGAAAAGGAGGAGGTGGGGGAAGGGGATGAGATCATACAGGACCCGCGTGGGGGAGGGGAGACGTATGTGATAGGTGAGGCGGAGAGCATGGCGTTCAAGGATTTGGAGGGATTTATAAAAGGGAGGGGGGGCGGAGATCCAAGCCGGATGGGCATAACAAAGGATAGGGCGGATGAGGGATTTATAGGTGTGGAGGATGGTGGAGGGGTCCAGACCCCACGTACGGCCGGAGAGGAGCTTGAGGAGACTGTGTCGGGAGTGTGCCTTGGCTTGGATTGTCCGGAGGTGGGGAGTCCAGGAGAGGCGACGGTCTAGGGTGACGCCAAGGTACTTAAGGGTGGGAGTGAGGGCGATAGGACGGCCATAGATGGTGATGTAGAAATCAAGGAGGCGGAAGGAAGGGGTGGTGTTGCCTACAATGATCGCCTGGGTTTTGGAGGGATTGACCTTGAGCAGCCACTGGTTGCACCAAGCGGTGAACCGGTCAAGATGGGATTGGAGAAGGTGTTGGGAGCGCTGCAGGGTGGGGGCAAAGGCAAGGAAGGCGGTGTCATCAGCAAACTGGAGAAGGTGGACGGGGGCTGGCGGCGGCGGCATGTCCGCCGTGTACAAAAGGTACAGAAGGGGGGAGAGGACGGAGCCTTGGGGCACACCAGCAGAGGGGAAAAAGGTGTAGGAATCTGCGTTATTGATGGTGACATAGGAAGGACGGCGGGAGAGAAAGGAGCCGATCAGACGGACGTAGTTAATGGGAAGGGCGAAGGTTTGGAGCTTGAAGAGGAGACCGGAATGCCATACGCGGTCATAGACACGTTCGAGGTCCAGGGAGAGGAAGATTGCGGAGCGACGGGAATTAAGCTGTTCGGAAAGGAGATGAGTGAGGTGAAGGAGAAGGTCGTTGGAAGAGAAGGACGGCCGAAAGCCACACTGGGTAACGGGAAGAAGGCGGTGCTGGCGGAGATGCTGGTGGATGCGGCGGGTGAGGATAGGTTCCAGGACCTTGCTGAAGACCGAGGTAAGGCTGATGGGGCGGTAGGAGGAGACGGCGGACGGTGGTTTGCCGGGTTTAAGGAACATGAGGATACGGGAGGTTTTCCACAGGTCGGGGTAGTAACCGGTGGACAGGACTACATTGTAGAGCCTGGCCAGGGTGGAGAGGAAAGAGACAGGAGCTTCACGAAGGTGACGGTAGGTGACACGATCGTGACCAGGAGCGGTGTTGCGTTTCGTGCGGAGTGTAGCAATGAGATCCTGTGTAGTGATAGGGGCATTGAGTTCCGTGTGTGCAATGTTGTCCAAGTACTGGAAACCAGGAGCGAGGGGAGGGGAAGAGGTGTCAGTTCGATCGCGGATATCCGGGAAGAGGGAGTAATCGAACTGGGGATCATCGGGGATGGAAAATACATCGGAGAGGTAGGAGGCAAAGTGATTGGCCTTACTAAGGGAGTCAGGGAAAGGGTGATCATCATGGAGAAGAGGATAATAGGGGGAGGGTTTAGTTCCGGTAAGGCGACGGAAGGCCGACCAGAACTTGGACGAGTTGATTGGTAGGGTAGCATTTAAACGGGTGCATGTCTGCCGCCAGTCCCGGCGTTTCTTAGCCGCGAGCAAATTACGAATGTGTCGCTGGAGTTGCCGGTGGCGTCGTAGTGTGTCCGGGTCACGCGTGCGGAGGAAGGCACGGTAGAGACGACGGGATTCACGGAGGAGGAGAACGGCCTGTGGGGGCAAGGTAGGACGGTGGGGGTGGATGGCGACAGTAGGGACGTGGGCCTCCACGGCCTCAGACAAGGTCTGCTGGAGAAAGGAGGCGGCTTGGGTGACATCGTCCGGGTGGTGGTAGGTGAGAGGGTGGCTATCGACCTGGGTGGAAAGGGTATCCCGGTAGGCATTCCAGTCGGCGCGGGAATAGTCGTGGACATACTTAGGGGGAGGGTCAGTACGAGGGTCGGGGCGAGGGCGACGACCGTCTGAAACGGTGAGGAGGACATGGAGATGGTCGCTACCAATAGGCTCCAGCTCCAGCGTGACCGCGCTCGCCTATAAATAGTACAGGCCAAACAGTCTGCTGCAGTAAACACGTGAGTCGGTCGTGTTACCAACCTACGGTTTCTAAGTACACCAAAGACAGAACTCGCAATCTATAGTGGGTACACTACGGGCGGGAGTTCAAACGAAAGAGCTTCATGAAAGAGCAACCCTGAACAACCGTGGAAAAACGAAATAGAAGCGAAGCGATAAAAGACAGCAACGAGATGCTAGAGCCCGATCGCGCCCAAACACTGTCGATTACCAAAAATATTGGCTCCACACGACGCTCAGGGAACGAGCCGTGGAAAGATGGAAGTACACACGGCTCACGTACGACCTTTCTGTTCGTATTGATCACTCTTTCATTATTCACTGCGACGGTAATCCGAATCGTCAGCCACCATCTCCGCAAGTTTTTGCATCTCAAATCATCAACACGCGTCACGCCATACTGCCTCACACTTCCTCACCGTATATCGCTGCTCGACTATTACTCTCGATAACGAAAGAATTTAAGGTGTTTCTGTTTTCAGGCAATAATAAGAAAGCATATTTATCCATTACAGAAAAGGAAAGAAACTGCATCTACGTTTTCACATTATTACCAAATACAGCTGTGCTACACAATGAAAAATTCGAATTATTAGTCTAAGAAAGCGGAAGAAATTACAGAATAAAAAGAAAACAAAAGTCCGTATCTTCACAAACTGCCAGAGCTGCAGGGTTAGAAGCGCGATGGAGTGGTTTGAGAATCAGGGTTATGAAGCCACGTTGATATCTTCACTGCCAAATTCACCTGATAAGAAACCAACGAAACAAATTTCGGAGGCTATTAGGCGCCACGTCTTCGCTGACAAACCACTGCCCCGTAGTTTACCGTATTGGCATGACTTGTATGTAGCTACCTGTTGTCACATACCATCGACACCCTACCAACGACTTCTCGAATCCATGCTGTGCATAATCGGTGTCCTGCGGCGTTCCGAAGGTGGACCAACACATCATGAAGCTGTTGGTCTTTTGCCTGTTTCAGTGAACTATGTTTAAACGGTGTCTGAACCCATTACCACGTTACTGGATCAGTTATTTGGTATTAATCTTGCTGTACTTATTAATTAGCTCCAACTGTCAGCTTCAGTGAAGCTCAGCTAATGTTATGCTTATTAACTGATGCAAAATTCCGCACAATGTGTGCTCATGATATACCCAAACAGGTATGTTATTGGTCAGAAGTTTTCCTAGGTGAGAATTCAGCAGTAATAACTGCTAATTTATTATTAATGCACAAAACCACCAGCAGCGGTTCTAGACACTCCCCTGTGACACAACAGATATTATTTCAGTGCCTATTGACCATTATTATCAACAAGGTGTCAGGATGATATCCTCTGTGTGGTGGTTACATATTTATTTTCTTAACCTCTTCAGTCTGTACCTTGCAACTTCAGAGATCTCACTTCATTGAAGGCTCTGGACAGGCAGAGAACAATGTGTCAGTAAATAAATAAATATAGACTATTTTGATGCTGGAGAAGCAAAAACTTGGAATTAATAATCGAAAGTATGACAGCTGGCAGTACAAACTGCAGCAAAATCGAAACGTGACAACCTGTTTTATTTTCTGACAACGATGCCTACCATTGTGTGACTGAAGAAGTCGGGATGAGGGGTACACTTAGCATGGAAGGTCAAGGAGCCTCCCTATAATCTCACTCCTTAAACACAACAACTACCAAATCAATAAATTAACAATTTATTCAAAGACAATATTTATAAAATAGCTAAGAGGCAATCAAAACGTGGCCATCTTCTAAGACAATACCAAAATATCACAGATAGCTTGCTTCTTAAGCAAGGCAGAAAATTACGATTACGAAAAGTGACTTAAAGAGGTGAGCCAGAGAGATTTCAATCCTTAAAGGAACAACAAATTACCATCTGAAAGTGATTTAAAGAAATGCGGCACACATAATTTATTTAAAAGTGCAATAATTTGCAAGATGACAGTGATTTATGAAACGCACACCAGTTCGTTAAGAACCCAAATAACACCATCAGTACAACAAGTTACAATTTAATACAATTCAATCCCAAGCATTATTTTTTAATATACATAAAACACGTCAAATGGGCAGTGATGCCAGGCTGGCCTGGGGAAAAGGTGACAACTTAAAATGCTGAAAGCAGCCATCAGCCGTCCAAAACAACACCTAAACGCCGGGGCCCAACCGGGAGTCACTTCCCATTAGACCGCACCACATCACAGCCTCTGTGCACTGAAGCAGAACGTGGTGCCACTCTCACACACCCCAACTCGCAGAAAACTGGAACACAAACAGTCCGCAGAAGACACGGCAAACAGCAACCAAACATCAATTTATATAAGTTAAGAGACCAATAAACAACAATATAAATGAAGAACCATAATACTGAGTGAGCGTATTCAAATAAGGGCATGCCTATAAAATTCTGTGTATAAATGATTGCCTTTTACAGAATACGAGCCTTTACTAATACAAGAGTCAGTGCTTTCAAATTAATGCACGTATATAAAGGAACTACGTACAAATGACTAGCTTTACAGAATACGAGTCTTCAGTAATAACTGAGTAATTGCTTTCGATAGAAGTGACCCAAATTTTACGGAAATATACAAGGGACGTCGATTGGATGGCAATCAAAATACACTGAAAATCTCATACAGACAATACGTAACTTCTGGATACTGTCCCAAGAGCCCTAAATGTAACATACACACACCTTCGTGCTACTCAGCTTCCTAATAGTAATCCAATCAGCGGATTTTTAAAAGAAATATTATCTGCTGGTCTCCATTCGGTTACACACTCTGCCGGCTGCTCTTACTTCAACAACACGTACATTGGGGCAATCAAGCAACATGTACACTCGCTGCAGCGCAAATCATTCAACGAAACGAGGGCACCAAAAACACTTACACCTTAGATGGAGAGCGTTGTTCGAGATGGTCTCCAGGGATGGGTCTCTCCGGGAAAGAAGGCACCAAAGCAATGTGACGAACAGCACCCTGCGTTGACATCAGCCAGGTTCACCACAAAATAGCGACCGTCTTACGAGGTAGACCACCGAGCACGCGTGTTTTCCTCTATCGTGCACGCAAGCACGTCCTTGCGCCTCGTAGCGAGTCCAACGCCGACTGCCCCGAGCGCGAAACACCCGCGAGATCACAACAGGGGCAAAGATCCTAGTACAGCTGGGTAGTCGATAGTGCCGTGCCAAGGAGCTGGTGTGCCAGAAAACGCGCTCCACAGCTCACTTTGCACAAGTGTATGCGTTTGGGTTTACTACGTGTGTAATGGAGAAAATGACTTACATTTAAGTTTAACAGAAAAGAGTGCGATGTTGTATTTAAAAGTCAACTCACCTATGACTGTACATCCACACAGCAGTTCAAGGCACAAGGCAAGTCTATCTCCTTCTAAGCAATAGCAGATAATGGAGCCTCTGCAGATAGCCTGTCCTGGTAAGCAAGTGGAGTTGTGCATCAACAGGACTGCATAATTTTTAGAAAGACATAGGCTTCGAGCTTGACATCTAGCCCAATTCCAACCACTCCAGCCAGTCCAACCAGTCCAGTTGCCCCAACCTCCACCTCCACCCCAGCTGCCACCTCCACCCCAACTGCCACCACCACCACCCCAACTGCCACCACCACCACCACCACCGCCAACACCTCCTCCTCCTCCTCCTCCTCCTCCAACTCCCCCTCCACCTCCACCTCCACCTCCACCAGAACCTCCACCTCCACCACCACCGCCACCTCCATTTCCACCTCCCCCTCCACCTCCACCAGTATCTCCACCTCCACCACCACCTCCATTTCCACCTCCACCACCGCCTCCTCCATTTCCACCTCCCCCTCCACCTCCACCAGTATCTCCACCTCCACCACCACCTCCATTTCCACCTCCACCACCGCCTCCTCCATTTCCACCTCCACCTCCACTACCACCTTTACTCAGTGGAAGTTCCAATCCTGTAAAAAAGGACAAATTAAAATTAAGTTTTTATGTCTACTTTTTTCTGTTATTGTTACACAGAAAGTTGTAGCAGCACTACATTCCTGCTCATTAGTTGAGAATGTTAATAATATTTTGGCGCATCGTTTTAAAAAGAATTGAGAAGCTGAAATGATTAAATGTTTCATTAATTTTTAGGAGATCATTTATCGACTGAAATTTCTGAGTGTGTTGGAAAGGATATGAAATGGTAAATAATGGGATGCACTTGAATAGGAAGGGAGAAAAGGTGGTACAAGGCAGGCTTTGTCATGGTGAGGAAAAGTAACATGATATTGTAACTGGGAAATTTGTAACACCTGCACCTTTTCCTCGCAGGACTCACAACCTTTATCCAAGCAAGCCAGCGTGCTGCCTTCAGAATTCCTCTGGCGGTGCCACAATCCTGGTGAGGCGCAATTATGCAATCCACCAGCCTGGAGAATTGGAGCACTGGGTAACATCATGCGATGTTCCCAGGGCATTTCCACATGATTGGATCTCACGCTTCATTAAAATACGAGGGTTGTCCAGAAAGTAAGTTCAGATCGGTCATGAAATGGAAACCACTGGGAAAACCCGGTAAAGCTTAGCACAGATGTGTAGGGCAGTGTCTGTAGTATGCCCGTCGATCGTGTCGCGTCGCTCTTTGCAGTTTTGAGTGAACAGTGAGCGTAGGAATTTGCGTCGCCCGCCAAGTATGAGGACCTGGTTAGAGATTTCACCTGTGTCATGGAGCCCACATAACACAACTGTCAAGCAGTTCCTTCTTCATACCAATTCTCGGCCGCACACTGCAGGGGCAACGCAGACGCCCCTGCACCGTCTCCGATGAGAAGTGTTTGATCACCCAGAATACAGTCCGTAATTGGCTTCTCCTGAGTCTCATTTCTGCTCACAAGAACCGCTTGTTATGAAGACAAAATTTTTCCACAGACAAAGAGCTGCAGAAAAGTGCAGATAACTGGCCGAAATCACAGACGGCTGCTTTCTATGACGAGGATAGTGGAAAGTTGATACAACACTAAGCCAAACTCGAAGTTGGAGTGGCGACTATGTAGAGAAGTAGATGGAAGGTGTACCTAACTGTTGGAAATAAAACGTTTCTGGTTTTCACTGTGGTTTCCATTTCGCGACCGATCGGAACTTACTTTCTGGACAACCCTCGTAGGATTGGGACTAGAAAGAACAAACAATGGCCGCTCTGGCCATAGAGTTTCATCCTGAAATGAGTTCTTGATAGTTTTGACAAATTATATTGTCAATAATGCTCAGAGGATCGAACAGCTATGATAGATACATAGAGCTGTAGGGGAAATTTTTGGTAAGTTTGAGTAGAGGGATCATCAGGGAATATTGTTATTGATGCCTAGTTTGCGGTAAGTGTATGAAATGCTCAGAGGTTTAGAGTTTGAGAAAGAAAGGGGAAAGATAATACGCTCACACATAATTCGACAGGAGGGGCAGGTGGGGTGGTGGGGGGGGGGAGGTAAGATGCATACTGAAGACAAGGAGAATTGCGTGGCGAACGAGAATTTGGAAAGGTTGTAGAATTTTAGTGGAGGAAATTTCTGGCTAAAGAAGCATAAGGGGGCATACAAGGAATCAAGGCTTTGTAGGTGTGGGTTGTTTATTAGTAGTAGCAGTTTCATTCCTTCATGAACGACTTTTAAGAGAATATTTGAGCTTTTATATTACTACAGTTTTAAAACAATAGACCAAATGTAATTGAAGTACAAGGGCGTAATGAAAAGTAATGCCCCCGAACTTTTTCATGCGAAAACTCGCAAGGCTCTTTAACTACAACAACCGTTATTAACGATCTACATCTTTGTTCTTCATGTCTACGTGTATATTTCTCGACACACTCACCCCAACGACGAACACGTTAGTTTTTTTAAGTAAGACCTGTGTTGCGCCTCTTTTTATGTTGTTCATTTATTATTCTTTGGCATTATCTTTTGCTTTTTACATGTTCTGCACTCTAACAACTTATCATCGATCTATTTTATGTTTTTACGTTTATAAAAAACAATATGCCAATGTATTTTAGATATTTTCCTGCATCTGCTATGTGTTGTACGTACATTTTAAATTTGAATTACTACACCATTCACAAAAGTACAAGAGTTATTTAGTGTTAATAATTCGCAAAACCAATAATACTATGTCTTCACGTGACACATGTCACATAGAGGGCGTGTCAAGCCCCGTCACACCGAGGTCTGCTGAACAAGTGCAGGTAAACAGCGACCTCAGTCTATGTGATCGCCGTAAGCTTAGTGACAACAGTGCATCCCAATTTAAGTTATACAATATAGGTTTGTTTCTAACAAGTGTTATGTTCATATGAAGATGTAATTGTGATTTTCTGTGTTGTACTCTCTGATCGTAATGTGGAAAAAATTTTTTAACTTCTAGCACTGAAGATGGTCACTCAGTGACAGAAAATCGATTTTGCAATAGTAAAAATTATACGACCAATGCTGTCTCTTTCTTTTTTTCAAGTAAACCTGTTATCTGGTCGTGGTGCACAGGACAACATGGAGTCGCCAATCAACGTTAGTCCTAACTAGAGACCAGTTTGATGAGACCGTCAATGAAGAATGTTTGACTTTTTGGAGCCACAACCTCACCTCTGCTCGTACCACTACATCACTATCAAAGTGAACTCCTCCAACCTATTCTTTAAGTTCCGGAAACACATGAAAATCAGATGGGGCCAAGTCTGGATCGTGTGAAGCATGATTGATGACAGTGTTGCAGATGCAGCGCAGCTCGTGTGTGGTTTGGGATTACCGTGCTGAAGGGGATGGTGCTCCATATGCGGACGAAGTTTTCTGCAGCTAGAAACTCAATTAAGGCACGCTGTCTCATACGCACCGGCATAGTTGCGTTACACACCGCTATGTTACTTGCCACATTTCGGTGCCCTCTAGTGACAAAGGGCTGCAAATATGTAGACATGTATAATATAGCTGTAGAATGTTAATTAAGCTTGTTTCATTTAAAAAGTCTTAAGAGTCTTAATATAACAAATTCGTAGGCATTACATTCCAGAACGCCCTCGTATTACAAGCACTATATACAAACAGATCTCGGTTGACAAGAATGGGACAAGTAGGCAGCCATGGCCTTATAGGAGGAGCCATACTGGCATTCGCATTAGCTAATTTCGGGAAACCACAGTTACCCAAAACAGAATGGCCTGATGTGTTTATGAACCTCCACTTTCCCTGGTATAAGGCCACCCCATTTATGGTTCAAATGGCTCTGAGCACTATGGGACTTAAAATCGGAGGTTATCAGTCCCGTAGAACTTAGAACTACTGAAACCTAACTAACCTAAGGGCATCACACACATCCATGCCCGAGGCAGGATTCGAACCTACGACCGTAGCGGTCGCGCGGTTCCGGACTGTAGCTCCTAGTCGGCTCGGCCACACCGGCTGGCCAGCCCGTTTAACACAGTGCTATAACACTCTGTTTGTCCCTACCATATAATATAACAGTAACGTATTTACAACAAGAACACAAAACCGCAACACAGTATATGATGCACCTCCTTACAGGTCCCTATCAAGGACATTAAGGGATTGGTATCTGGTTCCTGGTTCACGCCATTCAAAACCCAGTGAGAATCACTGTTCAGACTATACCTCGACTCGTCTGTGAACATAACCTGGGACCACCTTTCCAATGACCGTGTACTGTGTTCTTGATACCAGGCTTTAAGGGCTCTCCTGTGACCAGGGTCAGTGGAGTGCACCTTGCATAACTTAGACTAGGGTAGTTTACGAAAAATCATGTTATATTATCTTCTACATAATTAACAGGAATCTTTGACTACAAATTTCATAAATTGATTGGACTGATACAGAAAATAAAAAATACAAAATACCACACATACATAGTAAACCAAAACTAAGTCAAAAATCCCTCGGTCACACGCGCTCGCAAACCTAAGATAACAAACAAGAGGAACCATAAGGGGCATTAAAAAGAAACGAGCCGGAGTCTGGAACGCGCAAACCGGTGGCAGGAGGGTAATATCGTGGCGTGTGTAGCGAGATGTGGTTACGACCAGAGCGTGGAAGTTCGCAGCCCGTCGCTAGAGGGCACGCTTGCACGTCACCTTACTATACAGAACCAGCATCAGCGTGCATCACTCGTCCAACGCTGCCAGTCGCATTTCAAACAGTGACATGGAGGTGTCAAAAGAAGAGCAAAAAGGTGTTGTCCGTTTTCTGACAGAGGAAGGAGTAGGAGGAACGGAGATTCGTCGACGTCACACTTCATGTCCCTTGCAAGGGTCAAGACGTGGCACAAGCGCTTCAGGGAAGGACGGGTGTCGTTAGCCGATGATGCACGGTCTGGAGCGGGACCGCCGAATGACAGTGAAAGCCATAGCCGCCGTGGTCGGGCTGAGTGTCAGAAGAGTTCACACCATCATAGAGGAACGACTGCACATGCTCCAAGTGTGAGAGGTCTTCAACCACACTAGGAAGCATGTCGAATGGCCCACTGTCTTGCTCATCTGCAACACTGTGTTCGGGAAGGAAATGCGTTGCTGGAACGAGTGGTAGCTAGAGATGAGTCATGGTGTCATCACTTCGAACCAGAATCAAAACGACAAAGTCTCTAGTGGAAGCATCCAGGGTCATCACCACCAAAAAAGTCCAGGTCATCCACACGACTGCCGGAAAGGTTATGCCGACGTTCCTCTTTGACCATGATGGACCCCTTCTGATTCACTTCGTGCAACACGGGACAACGGTGAACGTCCAGCGTTGCTCGCAAACCTTGACCACTCTTCGTCAAGCGACCAAATCAAAAAGACCAGGCAATCTCACCCGTGGGGTCCTTCTGCTCCTCGACAATCCAAAGCCTCATACGGCCAAAACCGTCGAAGCACTCTTGCAGAAATTCAAATGGGAGGTTCTCGGCCACCCTGCATAGAGTATGGACCTCTCTCCCTGTGATTACGCCATTTTTGGTCCCCTTGAAAAGCCTCTGTATGGCAAACGATTCACTTCGGATGAAGACGTCCAGCTGTACGTGAGGAAATGGTTAACATCGCAGCCCCGGGAATTTTATGAGGCAGCCATTCACTGCCTTGACAACTGTCTCATCAGCCAGGGTAATTATGCCTCCGGTTCCTTTCTTTTTGAACGCCCCTTATAGGAGTCGCTCGACCGCTACGGTCGCAGGTTCGATTCCTGCCTTGGGCATGGATGTGTATGCCTAGGGCACTGATGACCTCAGTAGTTAAGTCCCAAGTGCTCAGAGACATTTGAACAATTTTTGAGCCCCTTATAGAAAATATTTCGAACGTGCAAATAAAGCCAGTGAACAGTAGGCAAGGCCATAAATGTACAGAGAGAAGGGAAACAGGTACATGACTGCCATTTTTAGATATAGAAACTACGTTGGAAAAACGTAACACAAACACAATCACTGGGAAATACTTAACGATTACTGAACAAAATTTCAGCGGGATAAATCATGAGGTCAGACTACCACAGGTGAATCTACGGGTGAAGAGGCCCTGCAGAATTCTTAATGCAAAAATTTCTGCTTAATGCCGATCCAAACATACATTTACAGGTACACAGGAGTAGAATTTGATTACAGAACAATAACCACTGTAATAGAGTGGTGCAATTAAATAAGAGAAACCCTGTTCATTGTGAGGTGTGATGAAGACGTCGGTGTGCGGGTGAAGGCTGGTTGAAAGTGGCTCACCAGACTTTGCCAGGCATGAAGAGATGCAGCTTTCTTCTGTGAAAACAAGGAGGGATGCGTCAAAGCTATGTTCCACCGACAAGAGTCCCGTGGTGCCACAGCGGAGTGGCCATTCTTGCCTTGAGTGCTGGAGTCCGCTAGAAATCGAACACAACGAATTCGAGGCTTGCAATTAAATTGCGTTCGGCGTGAGACCTGCTGTGTAATGAAAGCCTGCTCACACTGACTCCCATCTACAGGCTGGTAGTTGTGACCAAGCGCCTCAGCGTTGTGGTGTACTTCGTACTTTGGTTCATAAGGCCCACGATGTTTCAGACCCTGAGAGTTTGTCAGCTAAGTTAACTCAATTCGAGATCATCTCTTGTCAGGATGCATATAGTGAAAGACAAGTATGACGCGATTTGCGATATCGAACAAACATGCACCGGATGAGTGATAACACCTAGTTGGCACCTTACGCAGGTTGAAATGGTTCAAATGGCCCTGAACATTGTGGGACTTAACATCTGAAGTCATCAGTCCCCTAGAACTTAGAACTACTTAAACCTAACTAACCTAAGGACATCACACACATCTATGCCCGAGGCAGGATTCGAACCTGCGACCGTAGCGGTCGCGAAGCGCCTGGATCCGCTCGGCCACTCCGGCCGGCCCATACGCAGGGAGCTTTTACAATAAGATTAGTCCTGTTTTGCGGAAATATGATATGAAAGAGTTTTCAGACCTACATCTAAGATCACTGTCCTTTTAGGTTCCGTTACGCATGATCTTGGTTTACGCGAGGCGGGTTTCTGTAGTGTTCCTTGCAGTGGTGGCACCTAGTATATTTTTGAGACTATCAGGAAGAATGTGGAGGATGATGTACTGAACATAAGCGTCACACGTGCTTACAACAGCCGAGCAACATTGTCTCGACACTGGTCAACCTATGTAATATAACGACACTGAGATTGTAGCATGCACTTCCTGGATAGTTTATTAAGCAAGCAATTGAAATTAAGTTAGCAAGTAGCCTAGGAAATAGAGATGGAGGGTTTTGCTTATACCCTGCGTGGAAACCTTGTCAAGAAACAAAGGGACAGAATTAATACTACGTCACCCGTTGATTATTAATTTCACTGTTGATAACCTCTAACGTCGGTAATCTTTGATTTGTTCGATAGAGCTAACGTTTACAATGGAGAGTGTGAGTGTATGTGTGTGTGTGTGTATGTGTGTGTGTGTGCGCGCGCCTACATTAAGGAAAAAATCAGAGTGGGGGGGGGGGGGGGGGGAGTACGACTCACAACATCAGAAAATTCTATTTAGATTGGAATTGGGAGGCTCTTCTATAAATTTATTGGACTTTACTCTTGATATTAGTGCAAGAAAATAATTATTTAGCATCTACAGAAAAACCATAGTTGCTGATATGGTAATCACTGCAAGCTCGCCGCTTTCAGAAAGCCACAAACAAGCACCTTCTCAGTTCGATTTTTCATCGCCTCGTATCTGTAAAATACGATAGAGAAGACTGAATACGAGAGTGAATAAAAAAATATGTCGCAGATGTCAGACTGCTGCTGAATTTTCTCATTTTGATAGTACTGAAGAGCGATCTGTTTTAATCCATTCAGCAACCAAGATCTCTTAAAATACTTCTTCATTGAAGACAACCGGTTTCAACGGACTTTACTGTCGCCTTCAGGTCCCAAAAATCTTTTTCTTTTAAAAAATGTTTATTTTGCGCTGAACATCACGCACAAGGTGTCAAGTGTATAAAAATCAGCATATTATAAAAGGTCTGTCATCCTAAAATAATTAAAAACATAAAACACCTTCAGCAAAAGGCCACCATGTGCATATACATATTGCTCACATATGTTTGTTATATCACACAAACAAGGTACACAATAGCGATTCCTTGCAATATTTCCTGTTGAATGGTTTTTAACAGCCAGAATTCGGTGTATGACTCTAAATTTCGCTCCTCTCCGTATCTAGAAGGAAGGAAGAAAGCCTGTGTCGCGTGGAAGGCAACCGATCCACAGTACTCCGCAGCCAATGCATAATGAGGTCAGTAAGACGAAGATGGTAGGTGTGCTATGAGTGCATACTCTACTAGAAAACCGCGACTTTTGTGAGCCAAGGGAATATGCACAGAGCAAGTCTGTAGCGAAATTCGTCCCGTATTTGCTTAGAGCTGAATTTAATGGACAATTTTGTTCAGTTGGATACAGGAATTCAGCAAAGGAAGAAAAATCACAAGTGCTAGCCTTAGCCAGGTGACAGCAAACTTCAGTCAGCTATGCAGGGACTTTGAGAAGGACGATCAAGTAATTATAGTTGGAGGAGCAGGAAACAGCCTGGCTATGAATCCAAGATACAGTATTAGGAGTGACCTGGATAAAATAGGAGCACAAACTGAGCACTCAAGCGTGGGGTTTGTGGAGGTCTTTCAGCGCCATGATCAGCCCTGGGTAAACATTGCTGAGCTGAACAGGATGCTCCAGACACCGGAAAAATCTCACATAATTGTTGTTCCAGTAAATGGTACTGGTAGGTGGGGATACAGGATGCTCCAGAAACCGGCAAAATCTCACATAACTGTTGATCCTATAAATGCTGTTGGTAGGTGGGGATACACTACACATGGCCTGCACCTGAATAGGATGGGAAAAATGAGTTAGCTTCTCTGTTAGCAGAAACTGTAATGGGGTCCACAGTCACACAAGGGGTGATCCGTGTGGTTAATGGGTCCTGGTAGACAGGTTTTTTAAGTTAAAGCCAAAGTCTGGACAGATGACAATCAAGATAAATAGAACAAAAAAAACTTTATGTACAGTAAACAGGGGTAAAGCTAAGGACAGTATCAACTTACTTCAACAAAATATTAGGGGAATAAAAAAAGTAGATGAGCTGAAAGTGTGTTTAGATAATCTCAAAAATAAGAATGCGATTGATATACGCTATCTGTCTGAACACCTTGTAACTGTGGGCATGAATAGTGTCAGTATAAGTGCGTATAATTTAGCATCTTATACTTATAGATCTAGGATACATAAAGGAGGAGTTGCTATTTTCATAAAACAGGGGTATAAATACAAAACTGGAGAAATAAGCAAATTCTCTGTTGATCATCACTTTGAGGTTTTTGCATGTGAACTTCAGCTAGATAATGTAGTATTGGTATTAGCAACAGTGTAAAGGTCCCCATTAGGACACTGGGAGCTGTTCATAAAAAAGTTTGACTTCCTATTATGCTGTCTGTCAGACAAAAAGAAGAAGATATTAATCTGTGGTGATTTCAGTGTAAACTTTCTAAGTAATTCTGATAGGAAAAGTGAACCAGAAGTGTTACTAACATCACTTATAGTCAGTGATCAATTTCCCTACACATATAGCTCAAGACAGTAGCACACTAACAGCTAATGTATTCATGCAGAAAGAGGATGTAAAACTAACACATGCTTTCCCTGTGGTAAATGGATTGTCAGACCATGATGCACAACCGATTAACTTATCAAACCTAATATGATGTACAGGTCGGAAACCATTAAGTAAAAGTGTGAGGTCACTCAACCCGGTATCTATAGAGCACTGCAGAGAAAGCTTAAGAAATGTTAATTGGGGAGATGTATATAATGAGCCAAATACTAATGACAAATGCAACATATTTGTTGATAAATTTATATCCCTTTTTGAACATTGTTTCCCAAAGAAAACTACTAAATGTAACACCACACATTTTTCAAAGGAACCTTGGATTACTAAAGGTATTAAAGTGTATTCAGAAAGAAAAAGAAAACTGTATGAGACAGCAAGAACTAGTAAAGATCCAGAGGTAGTTTTACACTACAAAAATTATTGTAACATACTGAGAAAAGTTATAAGGAAATCAAGAAATATGTATGTTAGAGAAGAAATTAACAACTCCAGCATTAATATAAAAACAATATGGAATGTTGATAGAAAGGGAGATAGGAAAAGTAACCACTGGGGTAGGTAGTATTACCATTAAAGAGAACGAGACTATCCTAACCAAAAGCACACAAGTAGCTAATGTATATAACAAACATTTCTTAAGTGTAGGAGAAAAAATTGGTGAGAACAAGTTCAAAAGAAAAAGCCAGGCAGTACAAGAAGAGACTATTTTGAACAAATTTAATCAGATTAAGTTTCACGTAACAACCTCTTGTGAAATAAGTGAAATTATTAAATCTTTGAAAAATAAATATTCTGTTGGAGTAAATGACATCTCTAATAAGGTATTAAAACAATGCCGAGGAATTACAGTTGATGTTCTGAGTCTCATATGTAATGCATCACTAACTCAAAGTATTTTCCCAGACAGGTTAAAATATGCCATTGTCAGGCCTCTCTACAAAAAGGGGGACACCACAGATCTCAATAATTATCGGCCAGTATCCTTGCTTACAGCATTTTCAAAAATCTTCAAGAATGTAATGTACTCAGGAGGAGTTAGCCACCTCAACAGTAATGGGATACTTTGTAAATGACAGTTCGGATTTCAAAAATGCTGTTCCACTGAGACAGCAATATACAATTTCATTGTCCACATAATATAGTCTTTAAATAGTGAAATGTCACCAATAAAAATTTTCTGTGACTTGTCCAAAGCATCTGACTGTGTGAACCATGACAATATGTTACAGAAATTACAATTCTATGAAATAAATGGAATAGCATATGAGTGGTTTAAGTCATACCTACAGAACAGGAAACAAAAAGGTTCCTTATATGGGTAAAGTGATTAAAATATTTTTGCCACTTCATCTAACTGGGGTGAAATTACAGTAGGTGTTCCACAGGGTTCAATCATGGGTCCCCTTCTGTACTTGATGTATGTGAACGACCTCCCTTCCTATCTGGAACGGGAGGCTGAACTGACACTGTTTGCTGACGATATAAGCATCATTATTAATCCAGTAAAAGAAACTCCAATTGAAAATTATATAAATAAGGTCTTTGGAAAAGTCATTAATCGGTTTTCTGCAAATGGGCTTGCTCTAAACATTGAATAAACACAGTACATCCAATTTTCTGCTGCAAAAAGTACAGTTCCTTCAATAGACATAACACATCACCAGAAGTCAGTAGACAGGGTAGAGCACACTCAGTTTTTGGGTGTACATGTGGATGAGACTCTTAATTGGAAAAATCATATTTTGGATCTTCTAAAGCAACTAGGTTCAGCAATAATTGCCAATTTTGAGGATACAGAGATTAGTAAGCTAACACATTCTGCATACTTTCACTCTCTGATGTCATACAGAATAATATTTTGGGGGAACTCAACATTTAGACAAAAAGTATTCACCGCTCAAAAGAAAGTGGTTAGAGTTATGGGTGTGGTTCATAGTCGCACGTATTGTAGGCATCTTTTTAAAAGATTCGGAATTCTTACAACAGTACATTTACTCACTGATGAAATTAGTTCTCAACAACATGGACCAGATTAAAAATAACAGTGACATTCATGATTACAATACCCGAAAAAAGAAAGACTTACACTATCCTTTACTCAACCTATCTTTGGCACAGAAAGGGGTAAAATAAGCTGCTATAAAATTTTTAGACAAATTACCAGATGAAATAAAATGTCTGGCAGACAGCAGTAATAGCTTAAAAAATAAATTGGAATCGTATCTCCTTGACAACTCCTTCTATACCATAAATGAATTCTTGAATAGGAATAAATAAATCTATAAATATAGTATATGCATTTTGTGCCATTTAAGGGAATGGGGTAAATAATAAAAATATTAATCTTTAACTCTATATTGTAATAAATATATATAAAAATATTGTTTCATGTGTGCATTTCTTGGGCACTTGTCACATTTCACATCATAGCAGCTACTGTACCATGCGATTTATCAATGGAACACACAGCCAACCAACTAACTAACTAACTAACTAACTGGTCGCACTTGTTATCCTGTCTAGGGCTATTTCGCTACCCAGAGGACACATAGATCTTGAGGGTTGCAACAGTTTAAGGAACCAAATAAACTTGTAATATCCTAACAGCTCACTCGTTCTGTATGAACGCTGCCACAAGAATTCTATGCTGAAGCCTTTTAACGCTTTGTCGAACGACAGGATAAGTGTTCAAGTTTACAAGGGAAAATAAATTTTAGGCTGCTTTGATGTGTCTATCCCAGCTTGCGAGTTACTGACTCAACCTTGTACAGCCACTACCTTCATTGCGCGATGCCGATGGTAGTGTTGCCGATGACAGCACACACTAACAAAATGCAGTTTCCGAAATTTCTTCACCATGAAGACAAAGTAAATATTCCACAATTCGAATCAAGAGTTGCTGTCAACGTGAGTAACTTTGGATTAGATAAGTACGGTGTAGCAAAGCAGCTTAAATCACTTAATACAGGCAAATCCTCCGCTTCATATTGTGTACCAATTAGATTTTTTTCATAGTATGCTCATACAACAGCTCTGTACTTAACAATCAAATACAATGGCTCGTCGATGAAAAATCCGTACGTAAAGGTTGGAAAGCTGCGCACATCACACCGATATTCTAGAAATGAGTAGAAGTAATCAAGTTAATTATAGATACATATCCCTAACATCGATATACAGTAGGATTATGGAACATATATTGTGATCGACTATAACGAATTGCCTCCAGGAAAAGTATCGTTCTTGTGAAACACAACAAGCACTTTATTCGCACAAAGTAGTGACTGCTATTGATAAAAGATTTCAGACTGATTCCTTCTTTCTAAATTTCCAAAAACCTTTTGGCAGCATTACTCCTAAGCAGCATCTAATGAAACTGCGTGCTTATGGCGTTCAATCTCAGTTGTGCTACTGAATTCGTGATTTCGTATCAGAGAGGTCCTAGGCCGTAGTAATTGTCAGAAAGTCATCGAGTAAAATGGAAGACATCTGACGTCATTAAACAAAGTGTTGAAGGCCGTCTGCTCTTCCTAATCTGCTATAAAAGATTTAAAAGGCAATTTGAACAGTCATATTGTTTACAAGTGATGCTGTCATTCACAGTCAGCGGAACAACAGAGGATCGAAACCAATTGCAAAATGATTTACACAATTTGTTTTCCTTTATTGGATTTCGATTGCCCCTCGGGGGGGGGGGGGGGGGGGGTTGACAGCAGCGTAATATGCTGCTCTGCGGCCTACAGAAAAATTATAAACAAAATTAGGAGATATTATAAAAATAAAAACAGGCGATAAGACGCTGACTGATGAAAACTGGAACAAGATGAAAAATTGCGAAGAGAATATAAAAACAAAGGGTCGGTAATGCTGATTAAAACACATAGTAAACAGACAGACACAATTAAAAAACACGGCGATAGTCTGGTTTCTGTTCGCAACAGTTTAAAACCTAACCTAGCGACAGTATAGTGTCCGTGCGCAACAATGACAGGGAATGCACAACCCTGAACACGCACTTAAAACAGCACTATACAAGAGACACGACAGCAGATGGAGGGGGGGGGCGGACATGGACCAATGTGGGAAAAAGAAGGTGGGAGGAGAGTAAAGGAGAAAAGGGGGGAGCTGATGGAGGGAGAGGACGCAGGAAAAGGGGGCATGTTGGACACGAGAAGGAGTGGGGAAGGCAGTGGAGGGGAAAGGAAAAGGACCAAAGAGGAAAGAATGGAGTGAGTAGGTCAAGAAAAAAGAGGATGGAAGGGGGGAGAGGGAGCCCAGGAAAAGGGCAGAGGGAGGGAGGGGGAGGTGAGGATCACAGTTGAGGAATAAATGGAAGGAGAGAGGGCATCATGTGGGATGGGGGTTGTCAGAAGCCACCTTGGGAATGGATATGAAGGGTGCAGTGTGGGGGGTAGGAGGGACACAATGGTGAAGGCGCGACAGCGGGCAGAGGTTGGAGAGGAGAACAGCAACCATGGGAGGATGGGGATCAAGTCAGAGGGAGGTGTAGTGGACGCAGGAATGTTCGAGGAAAAGGAGCAGATGGGGAAAAGGAATCAGGTCATAGAGGATCTGCGTGGGGGACCGGAGGTGTACACCGAAGGCGAGGTGGAGTCCATGACGCTCGAGGATCTGGAGGGACTTATAGAATTTGGGGATTAAGGATCTCTAGGTGTGGAGGATGGTAGAGGGGTGCAACCACCATGTATGACGAGATATTTTTTTCCTTTATTATTATTTTAAAGCCTTGTACAAAAGGTAGGCTGGCAAGTGGCCTATCTATGCCGCTCTTCGGCCACAGAAAACCATAGAACAGATAACATGTAGACCGATATACAGAAAATACGAATATGAGAAAACAGGTGACACACATAATGATAATAACAGAAACATTTGAATGGAAGAAACTGAATTGCATAAGCAGGTGCAGCCGTACACGAAGGCACAATGAGTACTCTGTCGAACGGTGGAGGACACTGAAGAAGCACAATGGCACTGGAAGGAGAAACACTGCACAGAAAACACTGACAATGATCTTTGACGCACTGCACACACTACTGCACGAAAAAGGGGGGAGGGTGGCCTGCCACATGGAATAGGGGAGGGTAGGAGGGAGGTGGGGAGGATGCCAATGGGCGAGAGGATGTGAGTGGGAGGGGAGAGGGTAGGGTGGGTGTGGAAACCCAAGGGGGCAAGGAGAGGGAGAGAAGAGGGGGAAGGAAATTAGGAGGGAGAGAAGAGGGAGCCCTGGAGGAAAAACTCATGAGGAGGAAGGAGAGGATCAAATCTGGTAGGAGGGGTAAATGGAGGGGACGAGGGAATCATCTGGGAGGGGCAGTTGGCGGAAGCCACCTTGGGCAAGGATATGGAGGGTGGTAAGGTGGAGAGAGGGTGGGATGCAGGAGTACAGACGTGGCAGCGGATTGGGGTGGGAAGGGACAGGAGAGACAAGCGGGTGAGGGGGATCAAGTTTACTGGAGGTGTAAAGGATCCATATCCGTTCAAGTAAGAGGAGGAGGTAAGGGAAAGGAATTGAGTCATAGAGGAACCACTTGGGGGATAGGAGGCGTTCCAGGATTAGAAGTAGTAGGTAGGAGGGGCGGAGATCCAGGTGGTATGGGTATAACAGAGTATAGGGCGGATGAGGTATTTGTAAGTATGGAGGACATTGGAGGGGTCCCAGCTCCATGTGCAGCCAGAGAGGAGATTGAGGAGGCGGAGTCAGGAGCGTGCCTTGGCTTACATTGTCCGGAATGGGTGGTCCAGGAAAGGCGACGGTCAAGGGTGACGCCAAAGTACTTGAGGGTGGGGGTGAGGTTGATAGGACGGCCGTAGATAGTGATATAAAAATCAAGGAGACGGAAGGAAGGGGTGGTTTTGCCTACAATGATTGCCTGGACGCGAAAAGTGGCAACTGAGTCTAAATAATGATAAGCGTGAGGTCATCCACTTGAGTGCTGAGAGGAAGCCCCAAAATTTCGGCTACACGACACATCAGACAAATCTAAAGACTGTCAATTCAACTAAATGCCTACGAATTACAATTACGAACACCTGAAACTGGGACGATCACATACACTGGTGTCCAAAATTAAAGTAATAAACTTCTGTTTCCCCGTCCTGTGTCTAATTCATGATATAATCATACAAACTGTCAACAGATGTCGTTATGATTGTGTTCTGCACGGAAGATGGCATTCCGATCCATTGACAACCACGCCAGCAATGCCGTCAGAGCACCTATCAAGCGGGGTAGTGTTTGCAGGGTAGTGTCACATCCACAGTCGTTGTGTACACAGTCGGAGACGGTGGAACATGACAGAGAGAAGACGCATAAAGACTTAATGTTACGGAGGGCCATAGGAAGAATGGAAGCAGGAGAGTCACAGACTGATGGGCACAATGGCTTAATGTGAATCGGTCTGTGATTTCTCGGTTGAAGCGACAGTTTATAGATACCGAAACTGTATCCTGGAGACCAGGACTAGTCGACCACGTGCGGCATCACAAAGAGTGGGCCGTTATTTGTCTGTAAAGGGACGACGCTACCGTCTTAGTACTACACTGCAACTGGCATCTGACCTCGCAACATCTCCTGGACGCAAACGGTGTACAGAAGGCTTCAGCAGAGTGGCCTTTATTGTTGAATACCTGCTGTCTGCTTACCTCTGGCGTGTCTTCACAGAACGGGAAGTCTAGAGTGGAGCCGTCAACGTGCCATCTGGTCGGTCGAACGGTGGGCCAATGGCCTTTTCACAAATGAATCCCGATTTGGTCTGGAGATTGATTCCTGACGGATTCGCATCTGGAGGGCACGAGGGACCCAAACATTGTAGGAAGAGACCGATATAGAGGAGGATCCTTAATGTTGTGGTCACTGGTAATGTTGATCACTGGAACACCTCTTCATGAAATTGTATGGGTGAATCAGCAAGATTTAACTCCTGCCACGTACCGCGATGATCACGTGCGCAGTTGTTGCCAGTAGCTGTGTGTCCAGACTTCGTATTGACGCACAACAATCCTCGATCTCACAGAGCACGGGTGGTTAATGTTTTTTTGGAAACGGAAGACATTAAACGCATATCGTGGCCTGCTCGCTCACCGGATTTGAATCCAATAGTGCGTGTCTGCATCACGTCAGCATCCACCAACCACTCTCCAGGACTTGTGAGCAACTCCGCAGGAAGAATGGGCGTTATTGCCTCATCATAAGATTGATGACATCATTCACAGCATGTCCCGTCGTTATCAGGCCTGAATCGATGTCAGAGGTGGTCACAGCCCATACTGAGCATATTAACCAGTTGTCAGAATGTGTGTTCAAATACGTTAAGTTATAAAAAAAAGCCAAGAACATTTTTGTCTACCGTTATGCATTTTCCAGCTGAATACGTTCTGTATTCTATACATTGTTTCCACTTTACTATCACCTGTTTATACTGTTTTGTGGCAAAATAAACGCAACCTTGAAAATTTCCGATTGTTTCCTTAATTTTTGACACTGTTGTAGATAATGTTGAGCGGAAGATAAATCAAAGACAGCGTTTATTACCAGGACACTTAGTGGATGCTGTAGGTCTATTAAAGAGACTATCTACACTGTGCTTGTCTGTCCTCTGCTAGAGGGCTGCTGGCAGTGAGGGATACTTACGAAACTGGAATCGCGGAGGACATCGAAAACATTCGAAGAAGGGCAGCTCATTTTGTATTATAGTGGAATATGTGAGATGTCGACACAGATATGATAAATGAATTGAGCCGGCAATCATTAAAACAAAGGCGCTTTTCGTTGCGAAGAGACTTTCTTACAAATTCTCTCATCTCCAATGTTCGCCTCTGGAATGGGAATACGTTTGTTGACAGCTGCCAACACGGGGAGAAATGATTATGTGTGTGATGTCCTTAGGTTAGTTAGGTTTAAGTAGTTCTAAGTCTAGGGGACTGATGACCCCAGATATTAAGTCCCATAGTGCGTAGAGCCATTTGAACAAAAGCACTGTTCTGTGTTACCTAATAACTTTTCACCGTGTAGATTTTATAGCTTAACTCTTCCAGCAGATTATCGGGAGACCAAGTGAGCCTTAAAAAGAGTTAAGCAGGTCTATTACAAATACAAATCTAAAGACAGGAGGGCGTCAGACAGCGATCAGCAATTTGGCTCAAACTATGTGGGTAGAAGCAGGTAGATGTCCCTTTCAAGTTCCTACAATATTTCGCCTGAATGAGCCATAGCAAAAGGTGAAATAAGGTCTAAGGGTTTACATGTAGAGTATGAGGGACTTTTCGTGAGCTGTTCACATACTGCCGTGGTATGCCAGTGGTCAAGTACATCGACTGGCAGTTCATCTGCTTGGGCACTGTCTCTGTTATTATCACACTTCTTTCATTTTACTTTATTCCTCATACTGTTAAACGATTAATTAAAAAACTGAAATAAACTTAAGCAGTTCAATTTATACACACAAAATGAATACATTCAATTTAATTGTACAGCGAAAGCCTATAGGCCACAACATTGTAGCATATTAGTATAATTCTGCATAAGCCACCACTGTTGTTTGGTATTGCACAATTGGTTTGTGTTTGGGGGGACGATGGTTCAATTCCCAACCAATCCAGCAGATTTAGGTTTCCCTTGATTTCCTTACTTTGCTCCAGGAAAATGCCAGGGTGGTTTATTTCCCCATCCTTTCGTAATCTAAACTTGTACTCCATCTTGAATGACTGTCCACTAGATATTAAACTTTATTCTTCCTTTATGCCATGTCACGAACAGAGTGTTTATACACTGACTACACGAATCTCTTTATAATCTAACAGTCATATGTTTAGTCAAACGTGGGACTTCTACAAAAGTTATTAAAGTATGAGCCCAATAGTACACTGTTAATAGCAGTCTCACGAAGAAAACCATTTTATGGGGTATTTGGACTCCTTATTGTTCTGTATGACAGAGCAGAAGACTGAACGAAGTCTTTATGGTTCTGGCATCTTTTCTAGATCCTCTCGATGGAGATACACAGTGTAAGGAAATTGGGGGTGTAGCTGCTAGGACACTCTCTGGGCAGGAGCTCAGCTCATGTCCAGAAATAGCGCAGAGATTCAGAAGAAGAGAAGCCCAGGCTATTTCTACTGTGGGTGTACGTCTGGCAAGGTGTAACACCTGCAAGTGTCACACCACACTTCGGGACTTTACGGAATAGCGTACGGTTCTTTGGGTCCCAGGTGCCAACTGTTACAACTAGGAACGACGACATCCCGGTCCGTGCGAAAAACAACTATGATTTGTGGACACAAGGAAACACAGACGATGGCTTTGGCCCGTGGGCAGGCCGAGCAACTTCGGTGCACCAACACGATAACTGGGTGTACTAACAATTACAATAACCTTTCAAACGTAACTTCTTTCACTACTTCTCTTTTAGATATAAGTCCGCAGGTCGTGGTCTAGTGGGTAGTGTTGCTGTCTCTGGATCACGGGGTCCCGGGTTCGATTCCCGGCCGGGCTGGGGATTTTCTCTGCCTGGGGACTCGGTGTTTGTGTTGTATTTATCATCATCATCATCCTCATTCATGCTAGATTCGACTGAGTCAAAAACTGAAACTACTGTATGGGCTCAGATGACCGCGCAGTTGAGCGCCCCACAAACCAAACAACATCAAACATCATTTACAAACAAGAAGTTGCGTAGGTTAAAACTTTTTAATTATCTGTATACAAAAAATTCCATTAGTTAATAATCTCAAGACATATTAATTTATAATGGGCAATAGAATCAGGTGAAGATTGTATGAAGACCATATAATTTTAAAATGTAGTCGTGCGTTTTATTGAAATGTAATAGAGGTATGCGGATGTTCAGGAACAAACGTTTTTGCTAGCAGGAAGAAGAAAATGAGTATTACGAATATCAGACAGAAACGGAAAACTTATTTTCCGCTGAAGAGCAAAGAAACTGGTGCATATGCCTAATATCGTTAGAGCCCCCGCGAGCTCGTAACAGTGCCGCAACACGACGTAGCATGGACTCGACTAATGTCTGAAGTAGTGCTGGAGCGAGTTGGCACCATGAATCCTACAGGGCTGTTCTTAAATCCGTAAGAGTACTAGGGGGTGGAGATCTCTTCTCAGCAGCGCACCCCAGATGCTGTACCCTCAATAATGTTTATTTCCGGGGGGTTTGGTGCCCAGCGGAAGTGTTTAAACTCAGAAGAGTGTTCCTGGAGCCACCCTGCAGCCATTCTGGACGTGTGGGAGGTCGCATGGTCTCACTGGAATTGCCGAAGACTGTCGGAATGCACAATGGACATGAATGGGTGCAGATGATCGGACAGGATGCTTACGTACGTGTCAACTGTCAGAGTCGTATCTAGACGTATCAGGGGTCCTATATCACTCCAGCTGCACACACCCCACACCATTACAGAGCCTCTACGAACTAGAACAGTCCCCTGCTGACATGCAGGGTCCATGAATTCATGAGGTTGTCTCCATAGAAGTACACGTCCATCCTCTCGATATAATCTGAAAAGAGACTCTTCCGACCAGGCAACATGTTTCCAGTCATCAAAAGTCCAAAGTCGGTGTTGACGGGTCCAGGCGAGGCGTAAAGCTTTGTGTCGTGCAATCATCAAGGGTACACGACTGGGCCTTCGACTCCTAAAGCCCATAACGACGATGTACCGTTGAATGGTTCACACGCTGACACTTACTGATGACCCAGCTTCAGAATATGCAGCAATTTGCGGAAGGGTAGCACTTCAGTCGTTGTTGGTCCGGTTCTTGCAGCGATGTCGGAGATCTGATGTTTTACCGGATTCCTGATATTCACGGTACACTCGTGAAATGGTCGTACGGGAAAATCCCCATTCGCTCGTGCGCCGAGTGTAAAACCAGATTCAGACTCACTTAAATCTTGATAACCTGTCAGTATAGCGTCAGTAAGCGATCTAACAACTGCGCCAGACATTTGTTGTGTTATATAGGCGTTGCCGACCGCAGCGCCGTATTCTGCCGGTTTACATATCTCTGTACGTAAACACGCATGTCTGTACCAGTTTCTTTGGCACTCCAGTGTAATAATAAATAAAAGATAGCCTGTGGAAGTATTTTAAGACTGCGCTCCAACATTCTCACATTCCGGTGATGAGGTACGAAACCCATAAAAAGAGTTAGAAAGAGAGAAATGAGAGAAAAAGGCACACCAATATGATAATGGGTTATCATAACGTAAAAGAAACTAAAAATTCTAATAAACAGCTATTCTTTGGTTTTACTTTCAGATGTGATACCAGAAATAACAGAAATTATCCGTTAACGGAACAAGCTGAGAAGATTATGCCTGTACTTAAACCGAGCGAGGTGGCGCGATGCCACCTACTAGTAAGATAATGCAACGTGTCACACAGTTCGCAGTGTACGTGCGTGGTCCGAAGAGCACCAGGGTGAGTTTACCGTACTCCACTGGTCACCAAACTCGCCGGATTTAAACGCAATCGAAAATCTGTGCGACCATCCCAACTGGTCTGTGGGCCATGGATCTTCTATCGACAAATCTAGCGCAGCTGTCACAGCACTGAAGTCGGCATGGCTCCATATGCGTGTTGGTATCTTCCAGAACCACACTCAATCTCTCCTCCACGTCTTGCACTGATCCGCACTAAAATAGGTGGCTCTTCAGGCATGTGACGTGTGGTCACGTTTATGCGACTGGACAGTGTATTATTCACGGCTGCGTAAAGAAGCCAACGAAACATATAAATATGGAGGTAATTTTAATAGAACTTATGAAGCCAAGACACTTAGTGATGTGTGGGCAGTACCTCCACAGTAGCGATAGTTAAGTTTTATAATTCACAGACGACAGTCGATAGTTGAGTTCTAGCTTTCACAATGATTATGTCTGTCGAAATGTGTAAACTTCTACACGTCCTTTTCTTGCTGTACTGATGTCACTTTGCGACGTCCAGTCTACCAGTCGGCAAGACTCACCGAACCAGAAGCACATCTGAGAATGCCCGGTGCAACTGAGGACGAAACGTTAGGAATAGAAAAGTTTAGAGGAACACGACCATACGACGCGGGAGAGTAATTAGCAGTAAGACATCTGGTTGTGAAAGCCTTCACTGAATACCTACGCTGAAGTGTCAAAAAGCGATGGGATAGCGATTTGCACATGTAGAGATGGCGATAGAATCCTTAACTACGGTATAAAAGGGCTGTTCATTGGCGGATGAGTCTTTTGTACGCAGGTGATTCATGTCAAAAGTTATACGACCTGATTATGGCCCCACGACAGGAATTAACAGAATCTGAACGAGGAATGGTAGTTGGAGCTAGACTAATGGGCCTTTCCATTTCAGAAATCGTTTGGGAATTCAATATTCCGAGATCCACAGCGTCAAGAGTGTGCGGAGAATACCGAATTTCAGGCATTACCTCTCACCACGGACAACGCAGTGGCCGACGGTCGTCACTCAGCGACAGAGAGCAGCGACATTCGCGTGCAATTGTCAGTGCTAACAAACAAGCAACAGTGAAAAATCGCACAAATCAGTGTGTGACGTTCGGCGAAAGTAGCCGTTAGGGCAGTGCGAGGAAATTCGGCGTTAATGGTGTATGCCAGCAGAAGAGATCGATCCGAGAGCCTTTGCTAATAGCACGACATCGCCTACAGCACCTCTCCTGGGCCGATGATCACGTGTATTGGACCCTAGGCGACTGGAAAACTGTCGTCTGGTCAGATGACTCCAGATTTTCAGTTGGTAAGAACTGATGTTAGGGCTCGATCCCACGAAGCCATGGATAAAAGTTGTCAACAAGGCAGTGAGCAAGTTGTTGGCTTCATAATTGTGTAGGCTGGGTTTACGTGGAATAGACTGGGTCCTTTGGTCCAACTGAACCGACCATTGACTGGAAATGGCTATTTTTGACTACTTGGAGACCATGTACAGTCGTGGACAAAACGAGCGAGACCCCTCGCCATTTCGTTATGCTGATCCGCACAGCTTTAAAGTCTGCTACACAGCATAACAGGCAAGGCGACGAAGTGCTATCAACATCCTACGCACAGGCGTGAAATTGAAAAACTATCCGAAATTTGTCAGACTCTTTTCAGTCATGTGTAAGACTACATTAATGCTGATAAGTTTGTTTACCACAACATCTAAATATAAGATATAAAAGAAAGAAGAAAAGCTAATTAGAATGAACTGTAGTAAAAAAAATGAATTTCAGCTTATCGAGATAACATAACTGTTTTAGTGAGACAAAGGAGCCCAGATCGTAACGAATTAGCAAAATACTATGCGCATTCGGCCGCAAAATGGTCTGTGTCAACGTTCAGACCAGTCATACTGGATTACCGTTGCTGACCTAGAATGAAAGTGTGCAAATTTAGCAATGCGTGAAGATTCATAACGAAATTCAGTTAAAAATCATTCAGTGCCACTCTTAAGTCAATTCAATTATTGACAAAAGCGGAATAAGTAGGCAGTAAGAAGTATGAAATTCTACAAGAGTTTCATATCGACATCCACAGGGCGCCGGTACAGAATGAAGGTAGCAAGAAAATGTATTGGGGGTGCGAGAATTTCTTAAAATTCCTTTACTGATAGTCTATCTGCCACCATCGAGATTATAACTGAAAACAAACCAGACCTCTCTTGCAGTAGCAAACACCTTTCACTACGCTAGCAGACAACCCAGGCAAACAGCCCTCTATTATTACCCCACACATGAATAAGCCGGCAATTTCGCAATGAAAATGGCAAAATGATCTGCAGTTTCTGTAGCATAGAGCTTTCTCGACTCAAAAACATGAATTGTCTACCTTCATGTCACCGCTTATGTGACAGTCATTCGGGACGTTTATCGAAATAACAATAAGCTGTTATTAGCGAGTAAATTTGGTAGGATAATTCTGCATCACCCCAGGAAATAAACGGAGACGTAGCTGCCAAACGTATTCTACAATGTTTCGAATTCTCCATTAGACGTGCCACAGCCAGAAAACGTTCATTAGCCGAGGTGTTCCTTAAGGTATCTAGCAATGGGAACGCTCGCACATCCAAAACACGGTGGCATTAATAGTGGGATCTGAATTACCACGTGTATAGGCAAATGGATTTTATTTGCATTCCTGTAAACGTAATTTGAGTCGAAAGCGTACCTACGGTTAATGTGCTGATGTATCTACTGCAACTGGAACATTTCTAATAAAGAGTAGGTAAAATTATTATGCGGCCCTCATCTTCAGTAACTGTGGTAGCTATTTTCGTTGTTAGGATTTCGTCACGTAAATCGGTAAAAATGGAACCCTACTAGTCTCAGTTTCTTGACCGTCCATCTGTCTACCCAACCCTTAAAACCCGTTGATCTCGAGTACGGGTGGACATAATGAGCGGAAATGTATCGCAGTTCCTGCGATATATGATCCCTTGGTTGTGTAAAAAAGTGAGCTACGTCAACGCAATCTGAAGATACGGTCGTTTATGTAAAGAAAATTTACGCGAAAGGTCAAAAAATGGCTCTAAGAACTATGCCACCAAACTGCTTAGGTCATCAGTCGCCTAGATATAGAACTACTTCAACCTACCTAACCTAACACACATCCATGTCCGGGGAAGGATTCGAACTGACGCTGCAAGCAGCCGCGCGGTCCGCGATATGACGCCGTTGAGCGCACGGCTAACCCGCGCCGGCAAGCTGTTAATGTCATCTGGTGTAACTAATAAGTTATTCACTTCTGATGAATGATTTTCTGCGCAGTTCATTTAAAAAAGAATAACTAAAATATATTTGATCTTACGGAAGAGGAAGGACGCCTAATTGATTTCCCCTTGTCTTTATTCGTGATGTTAGATTCGCAACCTGAGCATACGTGCTATCCATAACCACACTTCAGATCCAAGTCATAATCACAGATATGCGAACACAACACATTGGCTTGTATTTGACGTATTTCGTTTCCCACTTAGTGGTGGCAGACGATGCTGTGGCGTCTTCGAAGCGCGAGTTTCGCCAGTGCTAGCTATCTCAGCACATCAGCTTAGCGAACTTGCATAGTATGTTAGCAGCACTTCATCCCCTTGCCTGTTATGCTTCGTAGCACACTTTAGAGCTATGCGGATCAGCATAACGAAAAGGGTAAGGGTCTCGCTCGTTTTGTCCACGACTGTACAACCATTCATGGACTTCATATTTCCAAACAACATGGAATTTTGATAGATATCTATGCGCTATGTCACCGAGCCACAACTCTTCGCGGTGGGTCGAAGAAACTCCTGCAAATTTCAAATCATGGATTTGGCCTGCCAGATGCCCGATACGAATCCCATCAAACACATGTTTTACATAATCGAGAAGTCAGTTCGTGCACAAACTCCTGCACCGGCAACACTTTCGTAATAAATGCGTCTATAAGCCATGGCTCAATATATCTGCAGGGGACTTCCAACGACATGTTGGATCCACGCCAGGTCGAGTTGCTGCACTACGACAGGAAAAAGTTGAACCGACACGATATTGGAATTCCATAACTTTTGTCACCCGGGTATAAACCATCTTCATTAATCTGGAAACAGTCTTAAGTGTAGATAAATCCAACAGAGAATGAAAGATCTTAAAAGAGCAGGTTCGAAACTAAACCTCAAAATCGAACACAATCAAAGTAAAATAAAGAATGATGCATAAACCGAAAGCAAAATTGTGTCTAATAACAGTGAAATCGAAGAACCAGCTCACAAAGAAGCCCAAGACAGTGATTAAATGGGTAAGATATGAAATAAACAAAGGACTAAAAATGTACTGGAGTAATCTTAGTAGGGTATTCAAGGCTGAGCTTCCCAGTTGCTTGGAAATGTAATTTGACCATCAGTGTGAATTGCTAGTGTTGACAGATGGAAGGTACATGTGGATTTTTAATGCGAAGGTCGTTTAACAACTGATGGTTGTTCGATAAAGAACGAGAAATGCATACTGTGTATTATTATGAGACAGGAGCAGCCAGGTATTGGAGAGCGAATTATGAGAACAAAAAGAATTATGGACAGATGTACTGGACGCGAGCCATGTACTGTCATGCGCAAAAGTATCCGAACGACCTGAATTGTGATCCCACTGATTTGCATGCAACCAACATAACATAGATGTCTAGCGGGTCCTCTATTCGCTCGGCGGTACAGTGGTTCGACTACACAAAATGGATACCACGAGAGACCACTAGACAACACTGTTCTTTAAGGCAATCAGTGCAATGTAACATAACACAATGATACTTGAAAACTAGAAAAACACGTGATTAGAGACGAGTTAGTCCCTAACGCTTGTACAGGTTACAATGATTTTCAAAAGGTTACCATCTCGTTACAATCTGAAACAACTAACTATGGCACGTAAACTATGTAGCAATCTTTAAACAAAATAAATGTTTGCGTGAACAAGAAATTCTGAGACAGTGTCTGGACTCAGAAAGGTATGTGACAGTTCGAAGTATTTTTCCTCCGTATAAGGTTTTCCCGCATCTGCTAAATGTCCCAGTGGCGATTGGTTTTTGCGTAAACTGGTCGTTAAAGAAACTAGTTAAAGTAAACGGGATAAACAGCGGTAAACACTCTATAGAAACAGCAATATTAATGGAGTACAATCAGTAACGTCACCAGTATTAGTTAACACATCTGAACTTGTAACGAAATGATGAAACTTTTTCTACTATATCAAAACCATTATAGTCCTGTTAACTAACAACGAAGAACGTTTAATATACTCTCCTTCACAAGTAACCAAGTGTGCATGTGCTGAGAATTGGAATGCTATGATTTAAAATGTTGTGACGGGATTTTCTACCCAGCACGTTATTAGATTGTTAACTAAGTAAAATAAGGTGTTCGAAATTGAATTTATTTACCAGCAGCGAGCTGTATCAATATGAGACGAGGGTACAATTTGTTTTGCTTCCCCGGGAATCGAAACCGGCGCATACTGTCTCTTTTTCCCATCCATAAATAGACGTTAACTATCAACTGCTGTCTCACCATCAGTGAGATGCTCGCATGTTTCACTAGAAATAACGGTACCTATCGTTATTGTTGACTATTCATGAACAGACAATAAATATGTAAATTATTTTTCGGTGGTAGGTCAGTGTGCACGTGCTAGGGCGCAAAATTAAATTATGAATATGTTTGTGCTGGACCAGGATTGCAACCCAGATATGTTCCATTACTAGAGATCCGAATTCGAGTGCCAGTCGAGGACCAAAAATTGCAACGTATCAAGTTCAAATTAAATATGAACCTGTCAATGAAATAACCACTCCTAAATTAATAAACGTTTTAGTGCTGGTTTACTGACCACAAACTTTGTGCCATCGGCGACTGCCGCCTTTGTTATGGCGCCATTTAAACAGGCTCTGACGCTCTTGGTAGTGAAGGGGTATTGTGTTTATTGCGGATTCTGAACCACCGTGCGACCTAACATTCTGGACTTGGCATTAGCATAGGTGAATTAGATCTTTTCGTGAATGTCAGAAATGGACGCCATGAGTGACAATCAAACCGATACCCTGCAATTATCAAACTACGATCAACCCAGCATACCACTGCAACTTATAGTTGGCAACGTCCTGATTGTGTTGTTATGTCCGACAATGCGCCTAGAAGCTGTGAAAAAAATCCGGCTCTCTCGATTAACTGGTTAATTACCTGCTAGTTTCTAATGCGGATGTTAGTCTAATCTCATGACTGCATTATATATGGGCCATTCTAGTGTTGATGGCTCGGATTTGATGCAAATATGAAATTTGTTCTGTGACAACTAATGTTTTGGTTCGAGAAATACAACTGCAGCGTGTGAGGTTACCAGATAATTCGATGATTACTGTCATGATTGCTATTATTATCTTCATTATGCTGCTACTACACATGTGACTGAAGGAAAGGTATATGCTCTTTGATCATTTTTAGAACCATCTGCCCAAATATAGTAATTATGTAGTTCCTTCCATCTACAGAGAAATACTTTTCGATTTCACGTCGGAAATCTCCACTTCTTCGTTAATCACATTAAAATTAAATTAATTGCTGAAACCTTTATTTGAGAGCAGAAATCGTGTTGCTTTTCTTTATTTATTTGCGCTTAACAACGACAGCTGTAAAATGCGAAATCTGGAGGTACAACACTATTCAAAATGCAGGGATGTTAATGTCTGCCGTTAAATGTCAAGTGTATGCTTTACAGATGACTTGGTCAGACTGTTGTGAATCATATTTTGCTGCTGATTAAAATCTCCCTTATTTTTGTGTGTCGTGTTTAATAAACTACCGAGAAGCCATATCCAGTATGCAATGTAGTAATATAGTAATTGGTTACAAGTAGCAGAAGCAGTAAAAAAGGGATTAACGTGTGTGCAATTCTGTAAGTGTTGTGCCTATACATCTACGGACTAGAGAATAATGGTAGCGATATAATGGTGAAGAGGTTTTAATTCGATGTCTTTACTTATTGTTTATCTGCCTTCGAGATTCTATTTTACAGAGGAGGAAAAAGCATTGTCACCTCCAGTATCTGAACCGACAATAGGCGCACTTTGCAATTTCCTGTCCGAACACTTTACCCCTACACTAGCGGCCATCTGCAATAAACCTTCCCTCGTTGTCGTCTCTATCGTCGATTCGTCAGCTAAACAGCGACGTAAATAGCGAAACCAGCTGCAGTTTCTGTTGAAACGAGCTTCCTGGAATCAAAATTATTCATTTCATACCTTCTGTATCATCCTCTAGGGGAGAATAATTCAGGATATTTAATGAGAATGATAAGATATTAGTGAGTGAATTTAGAAGGAAACTTTTGCACCAGTCCAGGAAGTAATTCGAAGGCCACACTGCTGCCAAATGTATGCTACAATGTTGCCAATTCTCCATTAGACTGGTGACAGGTAGACGACGCCTGCTAACGCGAGAAGCGTTTTCAGCTTGTAACCACAGGACAACTCGCGCAACACAGTCGTGGCAGGGCCGGCATTGGCGCAAGCGCCGATTATTACCACTTTGAAGGGGACCTGAATTGACAAACGCAAATGCCAATTAGCTACGGATTGCAACTTGAACATCCGGTATAAATATCGGGGGAATATTCTACGGGGTCCTCCATTTAAATAGCTATAGTAGCAATTTTTTTATTATCTCTTATAAAAACTGCAAACTAAAGAAAATCATTCTCCAGAAGCGATTAGGTTCTGTAGCACCACCTGACGCCGTTAACAGAATGAGTAAATAATATTATTTTTGCTATTACATACGTGAAAATAATTTCTATTTCGTAGGATTTCTTTGGCACTACCTCTGACCCATAATAAAACAGATGAAACCACAACATGACACTGATTACAAAACGCGAACATCAACAAAGACATTTCATAAACTGTGAATAACACATTGTTTCATCTACATCTCACAAGCCGTGTTACGGTGTGTGATACAGGGCACTTTCTACATCACTATCACTTCTCCAATTGTTTGCTCCAGGCACGAATGTTTCGTGGGAAGGACGATTGCTGGTAAGCATCTATGTGCATTACAATCTCTTTAATTTTATCATCACCGTCTTTCTGCAAGATATAAGTAGGAAGAAGCAATGTATTGCCCGACTTTCCAAGTTAACTACGGTCTAGGTATTAAACAGTAGAACATACCGCCGTGGAGGCTGCCTCTTTTCCAACGTCTTCACCTGGAATTGAATGAGCAACTCTCTGACGCTTTCGTGCTTATTAAATAATCGAGTAACTACAGGATTACTTGGATCTTCTCTATTTTGGCTATCCTACCTGGTATGGATCTCAGATGATGAGCAATATTTAAGTATTTGTCAAACGATTGTAAGAAGTAAAGACTGTAGGAAGTCAAGGCATCTACCTGGTCTCCTGTTTCTACTGTTTTCTGGAGTCTCGTGGGGGAAAAGAGCGTTCTAAGTTGCACACGATCCTTGTTTACGGAAATCGTGTTGATTCTTACAGAGTAGGTTTTGAAACTCTGAAAGCTGCTTAATGTGCGAGCAGGAAACATATTACGAATTTCTACAACAGACCGACGTCAGAAATGTAAACCTATAGTTTTGTGCATCTTTCCGACAACCCTTCCTGGAAATGAGAATAGCCTGTGCTTTTTTCCTATCATTATCATGGCTCATCAGGACATCTACGGTAAAATGATGTTAGGAAAGGAGCAAGTTCTTTCACATACTTCGTGTATAATCCAGTTGGTGTACTTGCAGGTGCAGTGCCCATTCTTCTGATGAGTGATTTCTGTAGCTTTATTATCCCGTGGTCACGTAGTTCTATAACTATTTTTTCGTTCATGCGACGATTTATAGGGGCGACGATGTTTCGTGTACAGAAATAACTTAAGTCCATATTTAGTATGCACTATACTCAGAAAAATGAAATACAACGCATCACGATAAGGGTACAAAAAACGCCTGTCTGATTAATTCAAAGTACCTCAAGGATTATCAACAGATTATGTAAATTAGGCCGCGAAATACTCTTTGTCATACAGGAGCGTCGCGGAACTACCACAAAAGTTTGGAATTTAGCAGTGTGTGCAGATACATAAAATAATAAAGTACAAGTAAAGGAATAAATTCAAAAATTGTTGATTTGTAATGAAATGCACGCACAAATATATTTTCTTTGCCATTTGTTATCCACCTGCCTGTCTTTCCGTCTGCTAAGACCTCTTGTTCTCAGGACATGTAAAGATATTAAGTAGAAGCTGTGCCACGTGCTAAGGTCTACGGTCCCGTACCGCGTAAATAAATTTAAGCTCCTAACTTGCTTCTCTCGAAAGATACAGCCTGGTATGTCAAACGGTCTGATACTCGCAAACGTAATCCATAAAAGTTACGGACGAATATTGGTCGGAAGCTTTCGGCATGCTGGTTTAGTGGTAAAGTGCGCGCTTGCAATTAGAAACGTTTCAGGATCGAATCTCGTTTATACCATGGATTTTTCAGTCTTCATTTTAACCTAGTGTTCACCTCTCAACGATGTAACGATTGGGCAGAAACATCGCGTGTTTCGGTCTATCAATTTAACTGTACTTGGCTTCTCCCCGCTTGGATGACTGGAGTAGTTTTGGGACACACAAGTCAAAAAATGGTTCAAATGGCTCAGAGCACTATGAGACTTAACTTCTGAGGTCAGCAGTCCCCTAGAATTAGAACTACTTAAACCCAACTAACCAAAGGACACCACACACATCCATGCCCGAGGCAGTTTTCGAACCTGCGTCCGTAGCGGTCGCGCGGTTCCGGACTGAAGCGCCTAGAACCGCTCGGCCACACCGGCCAGTCACACAAGTCACCGAAGTGGTGTCCAATACAAAATCTTGCTCGAGGGTACCAAGCAAAAGGAATTACTGTTATCTAAGTACGTAATTGTGTTTGTACAGAACTCACATAGTGCGAGCCATACTCGCACTTTTCTGATTATTCGCTTTCGGTATTGTGTTTTCCACTCAGTATTAAATAAAAATAATCTCTCTTTTATGCTCCCGTCGGTACTGGAGTCCTGCCTGCACAAATAACTAAAAGTAATATGCCTTCTCACTGACGTCAAACAAAATTAATTCTTTCACTTTGATGGCTTCGTCGGATTTGACATTTGCCATGTGAAAAAAAATATTGTTCTCATTGTCGTCTTGATCTTCTTGATCAATGATCACAAAATAATTTAAAATCAATAGTCCTTTGAATGACTGAAAAAGAGTGAAATAGACTAATTGAGTTATGTATATATTATGGTCTTCTTCTTTCAATTAAATGTGTTAGCTGGTGATGATCAATCTTTTTGGATTTAGTTATATTACACCTTCATTTGAAAAAAAGTTTAAGGCAAACACATTTTCCTTTTGTTTCATAGTAACATAAATGCTCAGTAAGAGCAATCGAACGGTAAACAAAACGTTCTTTTGTAATAAAGATTCCTCCCCAATGACACAATGGATTCAGTGTCCAGTTTCCATCCCCCTCTACAACAGCATTTAGCCGCCGGGGAACAAAGGCAACAAGTTTCCGGATGAATCTGTTATTCTGCGACAGCTCTTCCCATGAATCATGAACTGCTTCGGACAGCGATGCCTTGGTTGTTGGTGTAGGCCTTCTACGCCTAACAATTTTCTCCATCTCTGCCCATACGTGCTCTACAGGATTGAGGTCAGTACCTTTTGGAGGCCAGTCCAGGAGATCGATGTCTCCATTTATCTGAAACCATTGTTTTACACAATTTGCTGTGTGGGCTGGGGAACGGTCATTTTGGAATATTATACTGCCTCCCTAAAACCTCTGACGAACAGAAGGAAGCATTATGTTCTCCAGTATTTGGCAGCAGCAATGACTAGCAAGCGGACGGTCCAGTTCCCACAAATCGCCACAACAATCTGCTGATATCCATCCCCAAACCGTGACAGAAGTTCGGCCACACCTTTGCCTCTAATGAACATAGTTTCTGTCAAATCTCGCTCCACGTGGGCGATATACAAGGACAGAACTATTTGGCGCAGTAGAAAACACCTTCTAGTCCTTAAATATAACTTGCTCCCAGTATGAAAATGACTTATTCCTGTACTCCAGAGCGAAGTTTAACCTAGTAGCTCTATGTTGCTCTTTCAACATTTCCATAAACGCGGATTTTCGTCCATACCTTCCCTTCTCGTTGAGACGTCGTCGTATGGTCGACCTGCTCACGCTTAGTTGAAGGATGTTCCTTATTTCTGTGCTGGTCCTGAATGGGTCATCATCACTGCATTGGAGTATACTATTGCCTTGATACTCCGTGGTAGTCCGTGGACGTTTCTTTGCCTCAGAAGTCACATCCATTCCTGTCTACATACCACGAAAAATATTTCATAAATAAGTTCCTCTTAAGTATTATTTTGTGTATCATGGCATTTATTTTGTCTCTAATCTTCATACATAGAAATAACTAAATCGTTTTCAGAGGTTTAAAGCAACATTTAGATTCATGTAGTGATTCAGGTCATGGTGATCTCGCTAAAGCACGCCATACACGTCTGTAACAACACTTTCAGCCAAGCCGGGATAGCGTAGCAACTAAAGCGCTAGTTCTGAAAAGTCTTAGAATGAACTACGAATCCTGCCATTATAATTATTTTTTTTAATTTGATATAAACAAAGAGTTACTAGTTTAGATGAACAATGCTGCTTTTATCGTTTACATTATTTGTAGTGTTGTGTGTATACGACTTCTAATGCTCTGTGGAGGAAATCAAGAACATTTAATCTCCAGTAGCTGCGGTATTATAAATACGCCTCAATTTCAAGATGAACTCAGCCTTCAGTATACACTCCTGGAAATGGAAAAAAGAACACATTGACACCGGTGTGTCAGACCCACCATACTTGCTCCGGACACTGCGAGAAGGCTGTACAAGCAATGATCACACGCACGGCACAGCGGACACACCAGTAACCGCGGTGTTGGCCGTCGAATGGCACTAGCTGCGCAGCATTTGTGCACCGCCGCCGTCAGTGTCAGCCAGTTTGCCGTGGCATACGGAGCTCCATCGCAGTCTTTAACACTGGTAGCATGCCGCGACAGCGTGGACGTGAACCGTATGTGCAGTTGACGGACTTTGAGCGAGGGCGTATAGTGGGCATGCGGGAGGCCGGGTGGACTTACCGCCGAATTGCTCAACACGTGGGGCGTGAGGTCTCCACAGTACATCGATGTTGTCGCCAGTGGTCGGCGGAAGGTGCACGTGCCCGTCGACCTGGGACCGGACCGCAGCGACGCACGGATGCACGCCAAGACCGTAGGATCCTACGCAGTGCCGTAGGGGACCGCACCGCCACTTCCCAACAAATTAGGGACACTGTTGCTCCTGGGGTATCGGCGAGGACCATTCGCAACCGTCTCCATGAAGCTGGGCTACGGTCCCGCACACCGTTAGGCCGTCTTCCGCTCACGCCCCAACATCGTGCAGCCCGCCTCCAGTGGTGTCGCGACAGGCGTGAATGGAGGGACGAATGGAGACGTGTCGTCTTCAGCGATGAGAGTCGCTTCTGCCTTGGTGCCAATGATGGTCGTATGCGTGTTTGGCGCCGTGCAGGTGAGCGCCACAATCAGGACTGCATACGACCGAGGCACACAGGGCCAACACCCGGCATCATGGTGTGGGGAGCGATCTCCTACACTGGCCGTACACCACTGGTGATCGTCGAGGGGACACTGAATAGTGCACGGTACATCCAAACCGTCATCGAACCCATCGTTCTACCATTCCTAGACCGGCAAGGGAACGTGCTGTTCCAACAGGACAATGCACGTCCGCATGTATCCCGTGCCACCCAACGTGCTCTAGAAGGTGTAAGTCAACTACCCTGGCCAGCAAGATCTCCGGATCTGTCCCCCATTGAGCATGTTTGGGACTGGATGAAGCGTCGTCTCACGCGGTCTGCACGTCCAGCACGAACGCTGGTCCAACTGAGGCGCCAGGTGGAAATGGCATGGCAAGCCGTTCCACAGGACTACATCCAGCATCTCTACGATCGTCTCCATGGGAGAATAGCAGCCTGCATTGCTGCGAAAGGTGGATATACACTGTACTAGTGCCGACATTGTGCATGCTCTGTTGCCTGTGTCTATGTGCCTGTGGTTCTGTCAGTGTGATCATGTGATGTATCTGACCCCAGGAATGTGTCAATAAAGTTTCCCCTTCCTGGGACAATGAATTCACGGTGTTCTTATTTCAATTTCCAGGAGTGTATAATACTTCTGTATTTCTAGTAGAACGATTACTACAGGTGCTAAACTTTGCTTCAACTAACGATTTCTACAGCTATACGAATACAACTTGTGATGCTTCTTAGGATAAGTACTTACGCAGTGCCGTCACACGAATAGATATACCTGCAACAGACTTTGGGGACTTTGATTTAGAAGTCTTCCTACCTCGACAATGAGCGTTTCACTTTTGGGAAATCAGAGAACGTTGTTGCTTAAGACGTTTAAGAGGAAACTATAGTCCTTCACCTACAACAACATTAAAATAGCGAGCTGTGGATCTACTACAGGACATATTTTCTCACATTTCGCTGGCAGGAAGGAAATGAGCTGATCGACAAGAAAATAAATCTCCCAGCAGGAATGGAGGAACGAAATTAAACCTCTCGTGTTGGGAGGTTATGTGATTTTATTTCAGTGATTACAGAATCAAGTGAAAAGAGCAATGCATTTGACATCACGAGATGGTGTCTGATGTTGCACTACCTGAACCGGAATTGATGCAGAGCCTTAAATTCTTAAATTCTGCAATCGGTATGTATCCATTGCACACGAAATTACCGTTATGGTACAGTGGTGGATCCTAGTTTGATAATTGCGTGGTGTGGGTTCCATTCTCACCTACATCGTTTATTTTTAACACTCACTAACGGATCTACTGCATCTCTGGTAACGCCAAGTGAAGAACATTATGTTACACCATAGTTCAGAATCCGCATAAACATCATATCCCTTCGCCAGCAACAGGGTCAGAGCCTGTTAGAATTGCACCACAAGAAAGGCGGTAGTTGCAGAAGACAGAAATTCTGTTCGGGTAAACATGCACAATTTTTTTTTCATTTAATGACCCAGTGGGCATTACGTTCACAGGGCTCATTATTAATGTAAATTTGAGACGCAGAAAATTTCGGTGATGGAGTTGAGTTCGAATTCGGTTCTCTATGAATGGGACGTATCTGCGTTGGAATCCTGGTCCAGTACGGAAGTATTTATAATTTCCTTGTAAGCCATAGTGTGTGCACACCGAAATAGCAGCGAAAAATAATTTTCATTTTCATTTTTAATGTCCCTTCATGAATTGTCAACAATAACGATAGCTGCCATTATTTCTAGTCAAATATGTGAGCATCTTACTACTGATGAGCAAACAGTTAATAGTTTATATCTGTTTATGGATTGATAATGGCGGCAGTGGGTGCCGGGTTCGTTTCGTGGGCAGAAAATGAGTGTGTCGTTACTACATATTGATAAATCTCGCTGCTAGTGAATTCGATATTTAACATTTGCTTTTACTAAGTTACCCATCCGATATCATGCTGAGTACAAAACCCTGTCACAGAATTTTACATCACACCATCGCAATTTTCAACACATGCTCACGTGGTTACTTGTGAAGAAAAGTATATTAAACGTCTTTCGTGGTTAGTTAACAGGGAGATAAGGGTCTTGATTTAGCACAAAAAATTTCGCCATTTAGTTTCAAGTTCAGGTGTGGTAACTGATAGCTTACAAATCAATCGTTTGGCAATTAGTTGAAAGCTAATCATCATTCTAAAAGCCAAACAAGAGCAACACCGTTAGTTACACGGTTATTTAGTAAGCACGAAAGCTTTAGAGAGATGCTTAGTCACTTTTAGTTGCAGACGCTGCAACAGAGGGATCCCACATGACGGTATGCGCAGCTGTATAATACCGAGAGCTAACGTCACATGAATAGTCAGCTAATACATGGATTCCTCCTACTTACATCACTCGAAAAGACCATGGAGGTAAAATTAGAGAAATTCTTGCACACACAGTGATTTACTAGCAATCGTTCTTCCTACGAAATATTCGGACCTACGAGTAAACAAATGGGGAAATGATAATGGTATATATTTTTCCCTGTATCAAACACCTTAATGTGGCTTGTGAAATATAGATGTAGATGAAATAATATGTTATTCGCAGTTTATGAAATGTCTTTGTTGATGTTCGCGTTTTGTAATCAGTGTCATGTTGTGGATTCATCTGTTTTATTATGTGTCAGCAGTAGTGCCAAAGAAATCCTATGTAATAAAAATTGTTTTCACGTATTTAATAGCAAAAAGAATATTACTTACTCATTCCGTTAACGGCGTCAGGTGATGCTACAGAACCTAATCACTTCTGGAGAATGATTTTCTTCAGTTTGCAGTTCTTATAAGACATAATAACAAAAATTGCTACTACAGCTACCTAAAAGGAGGGCACCGTAAATTATTCCCCCGATATTTATACCTGATGTTCAAGTTGCAATCGGTAGCTAATTGGCCTTTACGTTTGTTGATTCAGGTCCCCGTCAAAGTGGTAGTAATCGCCGCTAGAGCCAACGTCGGCCCTGCCACGTCTGTGATGAACCGGTTTCAGGTTCTGTCTCCGGCTGATACTGATCTTCGGCCGGACATGGCTGCTTGTCCTGTTCCAGAGGCTGCCTCCCAGTCTGCAAGACCCGGGCGGCCGCAGAGGGCGGGCTTACTGGTAGTTGGAAGCTAAAACGTCAGGCGCGTAATGAGGCCCCTTAGGGATATGGCTGCAAGGGAGGGAAAGAAAACCAATGTGCATTCGGTGTGCATACCGGGGGGAGTCATTCCAAATGTGGAATGGGTCCTCCCGGATGCCATGAAGGGTACAGGGTGCATCCATCTGCAGGTGGTCGCTCATGTCGGCACCAATGATGTGTGTCGCTATGGATCGGAGGAAATCCTCTCTGGCTTCCGGCGTCTATCAGATTTGTTGAAGACTGCCAGTCTCGCTAGCAGGATGAAAGCAGAGCTCACCATTTACAGCATCGTCGACAGGACTGACCGCGGACCTTTGCTACAGAGCCGAGTGGAGGGTCTGAATCAGAGGCTGAGACGGTTCTGCGACCATGTGGGCTGCAGATTCCTCGACTTGCGGCATAGGGTGATGGGGTATCGGGTTCCGCTGGATAGGTCAGGAATCCACTACACACAGCAGGCGGTTACACGGGTAGCAGGAATTGTGTGGCGTGGACTGGGCGGTTTTTTTTAGGTTAGATGGCCTCGGGTAAGTACAGAAACGGCAACAGCCTCAAAGGGTGCAGGGCAAAGTCAGGACATGCGGGGACCAAGCAGCAATCGGTATTGTAATTGTAAACTGTCGAAGCGGCGTTGGTAAAGTATCGGAACTTCAAGCACTGATAGAAAACACCGAAGCTGAAATCGTTATAGGTACGGAAAGCTGGCTGAAGCCAGAGATAAACTCTGTCGAAATTTTTACAAAGGCACAGACGGTGTTTAGAGAGGATAGATTTCATGCAACCGTTGGTGGTGTGTCTGTCGCCGTTAGTAGTAGTTTATCCTGAAGTGAAATAGAAGTGGATAGTTCCTGTGAATTATTATGGGTGGAGGTTATACTCAACAACCAAGCTAGGTTAATAATTGGATCCTTTTACCGACCTCCCGACTCAGCAGCATTAGTGGCAGAACAACTGAGAGAAAATCTGGAATACATTTCTCATAAAATTCGTTAGCATGTTATAGTCTTAGGTGGAGATACCAGATATAGACTGGGACACTCAGATGTTTAGGACGGGTGGTAAGGACAGAGCATCGAGTGACATTATACTGAGTGCACTATCCGAAAATTAACTCGAACAATCAAACAGACAACTGACTTGTAGAGATAACATCTTGGTGCTACTGATAACAAACAGACCCGAACTTTTCAACTCTGTAAGCGCAGAACAGGGAATCAGTGATCGTAAGGCCGTTGCAGCATCCAAGAATATAGAAGTAAATAGGAATTTTTAAAAAATGGAGGAAGGTGTATCTTTTTAGCAAGAGTAATAGGAGACAGATTTCAGACTACCTAGCAGATCAAAACTAAAATTTCTGTTCCGACACTGACAATGTTGAGTCTTTATGGAAATGTTCAAGGCAATCGTAGAATGCGTTTTAGACAGGTACGTGCCAAGTAAAACTGTGAGGGACGGGAAAAACACACCGTGGTTCAACAACAAAGTTAGGAAACTACTGCGAAAGCAAAGAGAGCTTCACTGCAAATTTAAACTCAGTCAAAACCTCTCAGTCAAGCAGAAGCTAATCGATGTCAAAGTTAGCGTAAGGAGGGCTATGCGTGAAGCGTTCAGTGAATTCGAAAGTAAAATTCTATGTACCGACTTGACAGAAAATCCTAGGAAGTTCTGGTCTTACGTTAAATCAGTAAGTGGATCGAAACAGCATATCCACTCTGGGATGATAATGGCATTGAAACATAGGATGACACTCATAAAGCTGAAATACTAAACACCTTTTTCCAAAGCTGTTTCACATAGGAAGACCACACTGCAGTTCCTTCATTAATCCTCGCACGAACGAAAAAATAGCTGACATCGAAATAAATGTCCAAGGAATAGAAAAGCAACTGAAATCACTAAAGAGAGGAAAGTCCACTGGACCTGACGGGACACCAATTCGATTCCACACAGAGTACGCGAAAGAACTTGCTCCACTTCTAACATCCGTGTACCGCAAGTCTCTAGAGGAACGGAAGGTTCCAAATGATTGGGAAAGAGCACAGGTAGTTCCAGTTTTCCAGAATGATCGTCGAGTACATGCGCAAAACTATAGGCCTATATATCTGACATCGATCTGTTGTAGAATTTTACAACACGTTTTCTGCTCACGTATCATGTCATTTCTGGGAACCCAGAATCTACTGTGTAGGAATCAACATGGATTCCGGAAACAGCGATCGTGTGAAACCCAACTCGCATTATTTGTTCATGAGACCCAGAAAATATTAGATACAGGCTCCCAAGTAGATGCCATTTTCCTTGACTTCCGGAAGGCGTTCGATACAGTTCCGCACTGTCGCCTGATAAAGTAAGAGTCTACGAACTATGAGACCACCAGTGTGGCTGGATTGAAGAGTTTTTAGCAAACAGAACACAGCATGTTGTTTTCAATGGAGAGACGTCTACAGACGATAAAGTAACCTCTGGCATGCCACAGGGGAGTGTTATGGGACCATTGCTTTTCACAATATATGAAAATGACCTAGTAGATAGTGTCGGAAGTTCCATACTGCTTTTCGCGGATGATGCTGTAGTATACAAAGAAGTTGCAGCATTAGAAAATTGCAGCGATATGCAGGAAGATCTGTAGCGGATAGGCACTTGGTGCAGGGAGTGGCAACTGACCCTTAAAGTAGACAAATGTAATGTATTGTGAATATATAGAAAGAAGGATCCTTTATTGTATGATTATATGATAGCAGAACAAACACTGGTAGAAGTTACTTCTGTAAAATATCTGGGAGTATGGGTACAGAACGATTTGAAGTGGAATGATCATATAAAATAAATTGTTGGTAAGGCGGGTGCCAGGTTGAGATTGACTGGGAGAGTCCTTGGGAAATGTGGTCCATCAAAAAAGGAGGTGGCTTACAAAACATTCGTTCGACCTATACTTGAGTACTGCTCATCAGTGTGGGATCCGTACCAGGTCGGGTTGACTGAGGAGATAGAGAAGATCCAAAGAAGAGCGGCGCGTTTCGTCACAGGGTTATTTGTTAAACGTGATAGCGTTACGGAGATGTTTAGCAAATCCAATTGGCAGACTCTGCAGGAGAGGCGCTCTGCATCGTGGTGTAGCTTGTTGTCCATTTTTCGAGAGGGTGCGTTTCTAGATGACTTATCGAATATATTGTTTCCCCCTACTTATACCTCCCAAGGAGATCACGAATGTGAAATTAGAGAAATTCGAGCGTGCAATGAGGCTTTCCGGCAGTCGTTCTTCCCGCGAACCATACGCGAGTGGAACAGGAAAGGGAGGTAATGACAGTGGCACGTAAAGTGCCCTCAACCAGACACCGTTGGGTGGCTTGCGGAGTTTAAATGTAAATGCAGATGTAGACAATGGGCGAGCTTGTCCTATGGTTACAAGCTGAAGAGTCTTTTCGCTTTAGCAGGCGTCTTCTCCCTGTCACCAGTCAAATGGAGAATTGGCAACATTGCAGCATATATTTGGCAGCAATGTGGCAGGTTTGTTGCAGATGGCTGCTAGCGTAGGGGTAAAGTGTTTGGACAGGATATTGCAAAGTGCGCATATTGTGGGTTCAGATACTGGTGGTGACAGTGCTTTTTCCTCCTCTGTAAAATAGAATCTCGAAGGCAGATCAACAATAAGACATCGAATTAAAACCTCTCCGCCATTATATCGCTACCACTACTCTCTAGTCCATAGTTGTATAGACATAACATTTACAGAATTACATACATGTTAATCCCTTTTTTTCTTCATCTGTCAAATTTGGGTTATTTTGCCTTAAGAAGGTTGACTTTTTTTCGTACCATTATTATGGTAAGTTGTAATCAATTTTTATTACTATATTGCATACTGCATATGGTCTTTTCGGTAGTTTATTAAACACGACACACAAAAATGGGGCAGATTTTAATCAGCAGCAAAATATGATCACAACAGTCTGACCAAGTCATCTGTAAAGCATACACTTGACATTTAACGGCAGACATTAACATCCCTGCACTTTGAATAGTGTTTTACCTCCAGATTTCGCATTTCACAAGTATCGTTGGTAAGAGCAAATAAATAAAGAAAAGCAACACGATTTCTGCTCTCAAATAAAGGTTTCAGTAGTTAATATAATTTTAATGTGATTAACGAAGAATTGGATATTTCTGAAATTAAATCGTAAGGTATTCCCTATACATGGAACGAACTACATAATTGCTACATTTGGCAGATGGTTCTAAAAAGGATCAAAGGGCATATACCTCTCCTTCAATCACATGTGTAGTAGCAGCATAATGAAGATATTAATTGCAATCATGACAGTAATCATCGAATTATCTGGTACCCTCACACGCTGCAGTTGTATTTCTCGAACTAAAACATTAGTTGTCATAGACCAAATTTGATATAGGTTTCAAATCGGAGCTATGAAGACCAGAATGGTCCTTATATCATACGGTCTTGAGATTAGAATAATACCGGCATTAGAAAATAGCAGGTAATTAACCAGTTAATCGAGAGAGCCGGATTTTTTCACAGCTTCTAGGTGCACCGTCGGACATAACAACACGATCAGGACGTTGCCAACTGTAAGTTTCAGTGGTCTGCTGGGTTGATCGTAGTTTGATAATTGCAGGGTATCGGTTTGATTCTCACTCATGGCGTCCATTTCTAACATTCACGAAGAGATCTAATTCACCGAACTATCAGTTCAATAAGTCACAGCTGCAAAATTCTAACGCGAATTCTTTACAGACGAATGGAAAAACTAGTAGAAGCCGACCTCGGGGAATATCAGTTTGGATTCCGTAGAAACGTTGGAACACGTGAGGCAATACTGACCCTACTCCTTATCTTAGAAGAAAGATTAAGGATAGGCATTTGTAAACTTAGAGAAAGCTTTTGGCAATGTTGACTGGAATACTCTCTTTCAAATTCTGAGATGGCAGGAGTAAAATACAGGGATCGAAGGGCTATTTACAATTTGTACAGGAACCAGATGGCAGTTATAAGAGTCGAGGAGCATGAAAGGGAAGCAGTGGTTGGGAAGGGAGTGAGACAGGGTTGTAGCCTATCCCCGATGCTATTCAATCCGTATATTGAGCAAGCAGTAAAGAAAATAAAGAAAAATTCGGAGAAGGTATTAAAATCCATGGAGAAGTAATAAAAACTTTGAGGTTCACCGATGACATTGTAATTCTGTCAGAGACAGCAAAGAACTTGGAAAAGCAGTTGAACGGAATGGACATTGTCTTGAAAGGAGGATACAAGATGAACATCATCAAAAGCAAAACGAGGATCATGGAATGTAGTCGAATTAAGTCGGTGCTACAGAAGAATTCTGAAGATTAGATGGGTAGATCACTTAACTAATGAGGAGGTATTGAATAGAATTGGGGAGAAGAGGAGTTTGTGGTACAACTTGACAAGAAGATGGGACCGGTTGGTAGGGCATGTTCTGAGGCATCAAGGGATCACAAATTTAGCATTGGACGGCAGCGTGGAGGGTAAAAATCGTAGAGCGAGACCAAGAGATGAATATACTAAACAGATTCAGAAGGATGTAGGTTGCAGTAAGTACTGGGAGATGAAGAAGCTTGCAAAGGATAGAGTAGCATGGAAAGCTGCATCAAAATAGTCTCAGGACTGAAGACCACTACAGCAACAACATGGTAATGTCAAGTCCAGAATGTTAGGTCGCACACTGGTTCAGAATCCGCAATAAACACAATATCCCTTCACTACCAACAGAGTCAGAGCCTGTTTAAATGGCGCCATAACAAAGGCGGCAGTCGCCAGTAGCACAAACTCTGTCGTCAGTAAACTAGCACTAAAAAGTTTATTTCATTTAATTTAGGAATGCTTATTTCGTTCACGGTGTTCATATTTAATTTGAACTTGAGAAGTTGCAATTTTTGGTCCTCGACTGGAATTCGAATTCGGATCTCTAGGAATGGAACGTATCTGGGTTGTAATCCTGGTCCAGCACAAACATATTCATAATTTCATTTTACGCACTAGCTTGTGCCCACTGACCTACCATCAAAAACAAATTGCATATTTTATGTCTGTTCATGATTAGTCAACAATAACGATAGGTACCGCTATTTCTAGTGAAACATGCGAGCATCTCACTAATGGTGAGCAAGCAGTTTATACCTAACGTCTGTTTATGGATGGGAAACAGCGGCAGTATGCCCTGGGTTCGATTCCTGGGCAAGCAAAACAAATTGTACCCTCATCTCATATTGATACAGCTAGCTGCTGGTAAATAAATTCGATTTCAAACATCTGATTTTACTTAGTTAACAATCCAATAACTTGCTTGGTAGAAAATCCCGTCACAACATTTTAAATCACAGCATTCCAGTTTTCAGCACACGCATACACGGTTACTTGTGAAGGAGAGCACATTAAACGTCTTTCGTGGTTAGTTCAAAAATGGATCAAATGGCTCTGAGCACTATGGAACTTCTGAGGTCATCAGTCCCCTAGAACTTAGAACTACTTAAACCTAGCCAACCTAAGGACATCACAAACATCCATGCCCGAGGCCGGATTCGAACCTGCGACCGTAGCGGTCACGCGATTCCAGACTGTAGCGCCTATAACTGCTTGGCCACCCCGGCCAGCTGTGGTTAGTTAACAAGGAGATAATTGTTTTGATATAGTAGAAATAATTTCGTCATTTCATTACAAGTTCTGATGTGTTAACTAATACTGTTGAAAACCTTTATATTTCACGTCTCTTTACGGCTAGTCAGCATTGATGATCGTCGCCTCGATCAAGTCCCGGGTAGGTGCGTAAGTGTATTTTAGTAAATAGTGGCTACGTCTGCTGGGTTTCAGTCCATATCCTCAACAAAAAATTTCGTCGTGTCTTTATAGTTCAAACATGTGGACAAATAATTCTTCGTGAATAATTAGTACAGTGACGTTACTGATTATACTCCATTAATATTGCGGTTTCTATACAGCGTTTACCACTGTTTATTGCGTTTTCCTTAACTAGCTCCTTTAACGACCAGTTTACGCAAAAGCTAATCGTCACTGGGACATTTAGCAGGTGCGGGAAAACCTTATACAGAGGAAAAATACTTCGAACTGTCATAGACCTTTCTTAGTCCAGACATTGTCTCAGAACATCTTGTTCATGCAAACATTTATTTTGTTTAAGGATTGCTACATAGTTTATGTGCCATCGTTATTTGTTCAGATTTTAATGAGATGGTAACGCTTTTGAAAATCGTTGTAACGTGTACAAGAGTTAGGGACTAAGTCATCTCTAATTTCGTGTTTTTTGTAGTTTTTGCAGTATCATGGTGTAATGTTATATCGCACGGATTGCCTTAAAGAACAGTGTTGTCTAGTGGTCTCTCGTGATATCCCTTTTGTATAGTCGAAATATTATACCGCAGAGCGGTTAGAGGACCCGCTAGACATCTACGTTATGTTTGTTGCATGCAAATCAGGGGGATTACAATTCAGGTCGTTCGGATACTTTTGCGCATTACAGTACATAGATGACAGATAAATCTATAATTCTATTTGCTGGATTTTGAAGAGACTGGAAGAGACAGAGACGATGATGTAACGTAAACTGAGTGAATGACATGAGATACCATGTAGAAGCTACATGTCTGCGTAATAGGAGTCCTCGATTAAAGAAAAAGGTCCCGTGGAGCCCTCAGTCTAGCAGTGGCTGCCAGGTGGGTGACGGCGGTGTTGATGATGGAGCAGACCCACCGTTTCCATCATACAGAGCTACCAGTGTCTGCTCTGGCAGACTGAAACTTACCTATGACGCCGTTACAAGATTGGCCCTCGCATACTGCTGACGTACCATCCTCCAAGCAATAGCACAGATTACAGTTCCGTCGAAACGTGGTACCTGGCGGACAATTACCATTCACCGTTTCCAAATGGCTAAATGGCGTTGCAGTTGCCTCGCAGTCCACATCTAGAGAGACATACAGGAAAAAAATGAGTAGTTTTGTCGGTAAAGTGTATTTCTTTTTTTTCACGCCAATATTATATAATTAGGGAACATTTTAGAATCGAGAAAGCTATTTCACCATTTCTGTTTGAGTCTTACGAGAAACCAAAATCAACATATGTTATGCACTGCGCAGGACATTGTGCCTTGAACCTCTCCTAGTCATAACCCATCCTGTTCCACACGCGAATGGAGGGGTGGGTGAAATAATAGACTGTGATTCTCAGTGACTTAGCGAGAGGGTCGTATTAAGAGTCCTGGCTAAGGGCGCAGGCACAGAGAGGATAGAGAAACTGGCCGGAGAGAATAACAGGAAAGGAAGTTCGATAATTAACCCTTGGAGGAAACAAGAAAGAAATGTGTAAGGGATGTGCAGTTTAGTTTACTTACTTCTCCACGCTGCTGAAAAACTATAGACAGTTATTTTTACAGCCGAGAGACAGAGAGAGAGAGAGAGAGAGGGGGGGGGGGGGGGAGAGGAGCGTTTTCGCATTTCTCTCCTAGGACTCCCATCTAATCTCACTGAGCATTCCTGCAACACTCTCCTGCTGACAAAACTAACTGATAACGAAACCAGGAGGAGGCCTTCCAGTCGCTTCGATGTGTCCCTGTAGTCTGATGCAGTGGACATCTCAAACGCTCAAGCAGTACTGAAGAATGGAACGATCATGCGTGTATTGTGCGATCTCTTTCGTAAGTGTTGTACAATTACCAAGAACTCTTGAAATAAGTCGTGATGGAACCTTCACTTTCTACACAACTCTCTTGATATTCTCGTTCCATAACGCACCGTTTCGAAACTACACGCCTAGATGTACAAGAGACGTGACTGAGACAAGCGACATACCATAATCATCATATCAGAACATTGCAGAGGAGGTTGTCCAAGTTGCGCCTAACCATTACAAAACAAGCTGCCATTCATCACATCAAATATAGGTTCTGAGCAACTTATCCAGAATATCTCTGAACATCGAGACCTTTACGTACACAACAGGGTCACCTGTAAAGAGTGTCACTTGCCTTCCCAACAGTTTACGTAGAGGAGCGGCCGCGAATCGAACCTAGGACTCCGCGATCTACAGGCGGCTACACTATTGACTAGACTACGAGAGGCGGACAGTGTCCTAGACTGTCGAACATTTTGCAGCAATGTAGAAACCTGCTACCTGCGTGTGGTCCTGCTGAATAGTACAACCATTCTGCAGAAACCTTAAGCAAGTATTATCCAAGTGCATACTGTTATGCTGTCTATAGTGTTCAATGAATGAATGTTACAGATTCTTCTGAATGCGTGACTGTTGTCAGTAATAAATCCGATGATTGAATATAAGTGCAGGTATGATAGAAATAGAGCTACAACACACCTGAACAGTGATCTACACGAAGGGTCTGCGTTTCAATGCGTTAGACAGAAGAGAGCATTCCTATATTTAAGTTAGCAGCAATCAGTTTCTGCATATAGTGTGGATCATTACAGTGCCAAGGCAGCTTCAGTATACCGTCAGTGCTAAGAATTTAAAGTGGAAGTCTTCACTCGCCGGTTCTAGGCGCTTCAGTCCGGAACCGCGCTACTGCTACGGTCGCAGGTTCGAATCCTGCCTCGGGCATGGATGTGTGTGACGTCCTTAAGGTAGATAGGTTCAAGTAGTTCTAAGTTCTAGGGGACTGATGACCTCAGATGTTAAGTACCATTGTGCACAGAGCCATTTGAACCATTTTTAGACTTCACTCACTGACCGCCTTGGGACATAAAAATTTTGCTTTTACAAGAATTCCGTATCAGAAAGTATGTGCAATGCGTTTTGTTGCAGTTACGTAATGGTTGAGACAAGTGCCTCATGCTCAGTGATGAATAAGTGGAGAAACACCATCGACATTATGATCATGTCTTGATTTAATTTAGATTACAGTTAAAACTTTGCGACTATCGCTCGTATAATTTCTGGATAATCCATGGTATTAGTGCTTTCGTACTACCTGTACAACAATGTTTATACTGGACATTTCGTGACACACTGTTCACTTTTTGCGGCAAAGACGCGCCACTTAATCAATAAAATTATCAAGTAATAGGCCCCGCCCCTCTCTCACTTCTCCCTCCTCCCCTCCATGTAGCCTCCCCTCACCACCCTTCTCCCTTCCACTACTCCACTCCATTCATAAAATATAAAATACTAGTAAAACGTGTGGTGATACACAGCTTACTATTTTACAGACGATTAAAATGAGAAATCCAATCGCAGTTTAGCCTTCTTGGTTTGCGCTCTACAGCATCCGAATGTCCTGAATTGCTCAATATTTATAAAAAAAATTATATAGACGGTGTAGCTTGCAATATTTTCGCCCCAGCTCGAATTTATCTGACCGCTCTGAATTGGTTGCACCATGATCAAAAGTACTTACACACAAAAGTAAGCAATATGTGCACCTTGTAGTTTCTGAAAGAACTTTACAGTCTGTTCAAAACTATCCTAACACACAGAAATTTTTGCGGAATATCAATAGATTCCCTTTCATGAACCATGGACCTTGCTGTTGGTGGAGAGGCTTGCGTGCCTGAGCGATACACATAGCCGTACCGTAGGTGTAACCACAACGGAGGGGTATCTGGTGAGAGGCCAGACAAACGTGTGGTTCCTGAAGAGGGGCAGCAGCCTTTTCAGTAGTTGCAGGGGCAACAGGCTGGATGATTGACTGATCTGGCCTTGTAACACTAACCAAAACGGCCTTGCTGTAATGGTACTGAAACCAAGGGGAAACTACAGCCGTAATTTTTCCCGAGGGCATACAGCTTTAATGCATGGTTAAATGATGATGGCGTTGTCTTGGGTAAAATATCCCGGAGGTAAAATAGTCCCTCATTCCGATCTCCGGGCGGGGACAACTCAAGAGGACGTCGTTATCAAGAGAATGAAAAATGGCGTACTACGGATCGGAGCGTGGAATGTCAGATCCCTTAATCGGGCAGGCAGGTTAGATAATTTAAAAAGGGAAATGGATAGGTTAAAGTTAGATATAATGAGAATTTGTGAAGTTCGGTGGCAGAAGGAACAAGACTTCTGATGAGGTGAATACAGGTTATAAATACAAAAGTCAAATAAGGGTAATGCTGGAGTTGGTTTATTAATGAATAAAAAAATAGGAATGCGGGTAAGCTACTACAAACAGCATAGTAAACGCATTATTGCTGCTAAGATAGACACGAAGCCCACGCCTATCACAGTAGTACAAGTGTATATGCCAACTAGCTCCGCAGATGAAGAGATTGATGAAATATATGATGAGATAAATGAAATTATTCAGGTAGTGAAGGGAGAGAAAAATTTAATAGTCATGGGTGAATGCAATTTGGTAGTAGGAAAATAAAGAGAAGGAAACATAGTAGGTGAATATGGAATGCGGGTAAGAAATGAAAGAGGAAGCCACGTGGTAGAATTTAGCACAGAGCATAACTTAATCATAGCTAACACTTGGTTCAAGAATCATGAAAGAAGGTTGTATGCATGTAAGAGGCCTGGAGATGCTGGAGGATTTCAGATAGATTATATAATGGTAAGACAGAGATTTATTAACCAGGATTTAAATTGTAAGACATTTCCAGGGGCAGATGTGGACTCTGACTACATTCTATTGGTTATGATTGGTAGATTAAAACTGAAGAAACTGGAAAAAGGTGGGAATTTAAGACGATGGGATCTGGATAAACTGACAGAACCAGAGGCTGTAGAGTGTTTCAGGGAGAGCAATACGGAACGATTGACAGGAATGGGGGAAAGAAATACAGGAGAAAAAGAATGGGTAGCTTTGAGGAATGAAATATTGAAGGCAGCAGAGGATCATCATCATCATCATCATCATCATTTAAGACTGATTTTGCCTTTCAGCGTTCAGTCTGGAGCACAGCCCCCTTATAAAATTCCTCCACGATCTCCTATTCAGTGCTAACATTGGTGCCTCTTCTGATGTTAAACCTATTACTTCAAAATCATTCTTAACCGAATCCAGGTACCTTCTCCTTGGTCTGTAGGTAAAAAGACGAGGGTTAGTAGAAATTCTTGGGTAACAGAAGAAATATTGAATTTGATTGATGAAAGGAGAAAATATAAAAATGTAGTAAATGAATACAAAATTCTCAAAAATGAGATCGACAGGAAGTGCAAAGTGGCTAAGTAGGGATAGCTATAGGACAAATGTAAGGATGTAGAGGCATATATCAGTAGGGGTAAGATAGATACTGCCTACAAGAAAATTTAAAAAGACATTTGGAGAAAATAGAACCACTTGTATGAATATCAAGAGCTCAGATGGAAACCCAGTTCTAAGCAAAGAAGGGAAAGCAGTAAGGTGGAATGAGTATATAGAGGGTCTATACAAGGGCAATGTCCTTGAAGACAACAAAATGGAAATGAAAGAGGATGTAGATGAAGATGAAATGGGAGATATGATACCTCGTGATGAGTGTGACAGAGCACTGAAACACCTAAGTCCAAACACGGCCCCAGGAGTAGACAACATTTCATTAGAACTACTGACAGCCTTAGGAGAGTCAGCCCTGACAAAACTCTACCATCTGGTGAGCAAGATATATGAGACAGGTGAAATACCCTCAGACTTCAAATACAATATAATAATTCCAATCCCAAAGAAAGCAGGTGTTGACAGATGTGAAAATGACCGAACTATCAGTTTAATAAGTCACGGCTGCAAAAGTAGTAACACGAATTCTTTACTGACGAATGGAAAAACTGGTAAAAACTGACTTCAGGGAAGATCAGTTTGGATTCCGTAGTAATATTGGAACACGTGTGGCAATACTGACCCTACGACATATCTTAGAAGATAGATTAAGGAAAGGCAAACCTACGTTTCTAGCATTTGTAGACTTAGAGAAAGCTTTTGACAATGTTGACTGTAATACTCTCTTTAAAATTCTGAAGGTGGCAGGGGTAGAATACAGGGAGCGAAATGCTATTTAGAATTTGTGTAGAAACCAGACTGCAGTTATAAGAGTCGAGGGGCACGAAATTGAAGCAGTGGTTGGGAAGGGAGTGAGACATGGTTGTAGCCTCTCGCCGATGTTTTTCAGTCTGTATATTGAGCAAGCAGTAAAGGAAACAAAAGAAAAATTCGGAGTAGGTATTAAAATCCATGGAGAAGAAATAAAAACTTTGAGGTTCACCGATGACATTGTAGTTCTGTCAGAGACAGCAAAGGACCTGGGAGAGCAGTTGAACGGAATGGACAGTGTCTTGAAAGGAGGATATAAGACGAACATCAACAGAAGCAAAACGAGGATATGAAGTGTAGCCGAATTAAGTCGGGTGATGCTGAGGGAATTAGACTAGGAAATGAGACAAAGTAGGAAATGAGTTTTGCTATTTGGGGAGCAAAATAACTGATGATGGTCGAAGTAGAGAGGATATAAAGTGTAGACTGGCAATGGCAAGCATTTCTGAAGAAGAGAAATTTGTTGACATCGAGTATAGATTTAAGTGTCAGGAAGTCGTTTCTGAAAGTATTTGTATGGATTGTAGCCACGTATGGAAGTGAAACATGGATGGTAAATAGTTTGGACAAGAAGAGAATAGAAGCTTTCGAAATGTGGTGCTACAGAAGAATGCTGAAGATTAGATGGGTAGATCACATAACTAATGAGGAGGTATTGAATAGAATTGGAGAGAAGAGAAATTTGTGGCACAACTTGACTAGAAGAAGGGAACGGTTGGTAGAATGTGTTCTGAGGCATCAAGGGATCACCAATTTGGTATTGGAGGGCAGCGTGGAGGGTAAAAGCCGTAGAGGGAGACCGAGAAATGAATACACTAAGCAGATTCAGAAGGATGTAGGTTGCAATAGGTACTGGGAGATGAAGAAACTTGTACAGGATAGGGTATCATGGAGAGCGGCATCAAACCAGTCTCTGTACTGAAGACCGCAACAACGTCAAAAGATTTTGCTGAAAACTACGTTAAGTAATACTTGTATACATTCAGTGGTTAGTTTCTTTATCATAGGCACAGCAAGACTTCAAATTAATTATTTTCCACATGTAAATTATTCTGTGATGCTTTTCAAGAGCCACATGGTAGGCAGGCAACCACAAGCGCTGACTGACAGAGCGTTTTGCTTGTTCCAACAAGTCCTGTCTTGCTGACGTCCATTCGCCGTTATGTGACATGCATGCTACTTTTCAAAACACAAATGTTCACTAGCGCTGATCTACTGTATAGCTTACAGTGCAGCTGTCAGTCAGGGTAAACGATGTTATTGCCATGTCAAAAACTAGTCTCTAACACAAATATCAAAGTCTGTCAAACATTATAATTACCCCCAAATTATTTTTTTTTTCCAAATCTGTAATGTTTACCAAGTATCACACACGTCTTTCCATATCTAGAACATCTGAGGAAGTACATCTTCAACATAAAAACAGTGATTTTTACATTTGTCACCATGTTATATGACACAATATTACACACACACACATCTGCACATATCCGTCAAATAGCTGTCCACAACTTGATTGTGCACTGTAAAGTAACCACCCCTCCGGTATATCCGTGGCTAAACGCATGTGAACAAATAAATAGTGCTATTCAAACATGTAAACTTGTTATGAGCATGTGAACGATTATAAAACATACTCTCATCAATAGATAAGAACAAAAGTCTGATTACGCAAAGTACTTGTTAAATTAGTAATACATAATCTGTGCTGGCATACGCTGGCGCCAGCACACCATGCGGCATAAAGGTTACGAGAGTATCGATAGAGGCCAACGACAAGATTCGCTGGAAACGCGCCGCCAACGTCCTCTCAGCCGCCAGTATTTAGGATCGCCGCTGGGGACCGGAGAGCCATTTAGTTAGCCAGTTCGAGCCTGTTACGTCAGTTAGTTCAGGGCTGTACGCGGTGGAGTTCCAGTGTGTCACTGCGACGGAGCCGCAGAATTAGCCTCTAGCACAGACAGACAGCACTTAGCAACCTTATACTGAAAACAGCGGACTTCTACGTCAACAGCATTGAGGTTACGTGGGCTGGCGAGGAGCAGTTTGGCTTTAGACGGAATATGGGCTCCTACGAATCTTGGGAGAAAGGTTTATTGAAAAAGGAAGAGACCTATATATGTGCTTCATCGATCTAGAAAAGGCATTTGACAATGTGGTTTGGGACAAGCTGGTGACTATAATGAGGGAAAAGAGTGTGGAAAGTAAAACCAGAAGACTTGTAAACTCATTATATCTTAATCAAAAAGCCTGAATTAAAGTGGGAGGAGAAAGTACAAACTGGATCGGGCTAGGAAAAGGAGTAAGACAAGGATGGTGTCTACCACCTACTCTTTTCAACCTCTACTTGGAAAATGTGATTGAACAATGCTCATTAGATGACAAAGGAGTAGAAATTGGAGGAAGAAGAGTAGGGTGATTGCGGTTTGCTGATGTCTTGGTCCTTCTAGCCACATGGGAAAAAGAATTACAGGATTTGGTGGACACCATTGAAACTAACGGAAAAAATATCGAATGAAAATTGACACAAATAAAACAAAACTATTGGCACTAGGAGGAAATAAGGAAATAAAACTTGTGCTGAATGGAGAAATACTAAAACAGAGGAAAATTTTAAGTATCTTGGTAGCGGGATAAACACCGACTGGAAGTGCACCACAGAAATTTAAACAAGGATAGCAATGGCAAAAGAGGCGTTTTATAAGAAAAGGGGAATTTTGTGCAGTAGTCTGGACAGAGAACTCAGGAAGAGACTCATAAAATGTCTTGTATGGAATGTTTTTCTATATGGCGCTGAAACGTGAACTATGAGGAAGAAAGACAGATAAAGATTGGAGGTTTTTGAGATCTGGACATGGCGGTGGATGGAAAGAATAAGTTGGACGGCAAGAGTAAAAAATAGAAAAGGTACTGAGAAGAGTGGGAGAGATAAGACAGTTACTAGATGTAATAAAGAGAAGAGAAAGAAACTGGTTTGGGCATATATTAAGAAATAATGACGGACATAAAAACAGTTTTAGAAGTTTATGTAGAAGGGAAAAGGAAGCGAGGAAGCAAGCGATTCCAGATACTGGATGACGCGATGAACGGTACAACGGACAGCAGCGTTAAGAAGGAAGCAATGGATCGCAGAAAATGGAGAGGCAAAGGACCTGCTAAGAGATCATGTACCACACCGCAATTAAACTTAATGTTAAGTAGCTCTTTGTTTATGAATAAAGAACTCAGTTATCAATTGAGTGCAGTTTGTGTTATAGAAGGAGGATACCGGACACCAACCAACATCCTCTCCTTGCTTCGCATGGTACAGCTCTACAGAGACAACGAGACGACATGAAAGCGGCTAAAGAGAATACTACATAATCTCTGAAGATGAGTTTTGCTTTAAATACTATTCTGCATTACTTCTATACATGAAATAAAATCAACTGTTTGTCCCATCCAGTGCGCGACCTAAACGCTAAATGACATAGGAAACTAAGGATAGTCCGCCCAGTTAGCTAACGTTGAGATTGTTAACAGAATAATCTGAAAGAGTTACGGAACTCGGTAGGGGAAATATACGAACAAAGGGCAAGACTTGAATAACTACGACCTTTAACACTAGTATGAGGATAAACCAATAAATGACTTGATTGAATGTACACAAATCCTGATTGTCCTAAGTCCCCTGGAGGGAGGTATGTGACTACGTACGAACGTGAGCAGAGCCAGAGAGAATACTGAATGTCCGAGCACTGGTCCTGACCTACAGAGAAGTCCTTTCTGAACGGCTTTCTGAACTGAACTCCTTCCTTGGACGCAATCACCTCTGTGTCTATATTGAGCAGCCGGCTATGTCACTCCTTCAACATTCGTGTTTCTGGCCAGAGCCCTGCATGTCATCTTGTGTGACGACACATGGACACTGACAGGACATTGCCGCAGCTCACGGCTTCTCCATTTGAACTCACGTGATACCTCGATGTGTAACATTCCCGGACAACGACCAAACCAACGTACTTCCTGTGGTGTCTTCTTTGTACTCTGGGGACATTCTAGAAAACATATGCGTTCTGGCCTCCGTTCATTTGCCTTTAAGGCGTTGCATTTTTTAAATGTGCGACGTACTGCTTTAAGCTCCTGATACTCCTCGTCACCAGAAGATGCCTGCACTTGTTCGTGCTAACAGTTCTATCAGCGTATCATAGCATAAGGTACAACAGAGTTCAAATTAAATGAATTCCCACATTTTTGATGCTTTGTAAGTGTTACAATGTTATTCAACCTTTAAAATATCTCCAGAAACACGTCAGCAACGCAAGGGATTGAAAAGTTTATGTCAAGTATCGCAATCCTATAGTTTCTACATATACGTACACTCACACATATCCATGAAACTGATGCTTAAAACACGACTATGAGCCGTCAAATTATGTGTCTTAATGCCACTTTCATGCCTAAACATATCTGTCTAAAACGTAACGTGCTAAACATACATTGACGTTACAAGTCAGGCCTCATGATCGGTGTGGTAAGTTTATCCTGACGAAGCTTATAATTCCAGAAAATATATGTTGGCTAAACTCTAAACAAACATACAATCAAATATACATTCTGAATTACGGAAAGAGTGTAATTAATTAGTCCAAATCCTGATGTTAGTCGCACCACACTCTTGAATTAAATCTAAATTTTATTTCATCCATATTGGATCTTGTGATCTCCACAGCCATTGATAATGGTTGGTGACTGACAGTGGATGTTCTGTGATCCTTATTAAGTCTTTCAAATGCTACCTACCCTGCTGATGGATTACATTTCCCAACGGATCATCCAATTAGTCTCGGTGTGGTATCTGCCTTTCCTGCGAATAATTTTAGGTGGTCGTTCCACTTTAAATCGCTCTGTATGCATATTCCTAGATATTTTATAGAAGTAACTTCTTCCACAGATTGTTCTGCATTAGCGTAATCATAGAACAATGGGTCTCTCTCTACTTGTACACACAAGGTTACATTTGTTTATGTTGCGAGTCAGTTGCCACTCTCTGCACCAAGTGTCGAGCCTCAGCAGGTCTTCCTGCTTTTCGCGAAAATTTCCTGCAACTTGTCTGTATAAAACAGCATCATCCGTGAAAACCGTCATGAAAGTTCTCTACCATGTTATTTACAGGTATTGCAAAAAGCAACAATAGACCTGTAACACTCTCTATGGGTATTTCCGAACTTACTTTTACTTCTAAACTCGTCTCTTAATTACGCCAACTGGATACCACGTCAGAACAAGGCTTGTTTGACCTGAAAAACACTCAATCAGCGAGTTCAGTGCTGGCTGTGCCTAGCTGCCTGCCTTGTAACACTTGAAGAGCTTTATAGTCCAATTTATATGTACGAAATTATTAGTGTGAGCCTTCACTGTGCCTGAGGAAAAGAAATTAAGATTTGTAAGTAGACAAGTACGGCTTTAAGAAGTTGCTTGAGTACTTTTGAAAAAACCGCAGAAACTTTGAGTTCACATACTTTTGCACAACCGTAAAGTGTTTCTAAATAGTGCATGTTATACACTCTAGACAATTTTTCGATTACATACACTTTAAAGCAGCAGACAAATTCGAGGACAGCCGAAACACCGCAATTTACACCCCTAATGTAATGGTTGGGGTAAATATGGCACAAAAAAAAAATTCAGATCGTTCGGATATTTTTCAGTGCAGAGAAGATGGTTATATCGCGATTGGCTGTTCCATTTTAGTGATCTGTGAAGTTTTAAGCTGTGATAAGCGGTATAATTTTAATAGTAAACAGTGACTGGCTGCAGAAGGGATAGTGGAGGGGAAAAGGAAGAATGGTGAGGTGAAAGGAACTGGGAAAGGGGGTCGTGCTTTTGACATGATGACGCTGTAGATAAAGGAGATATGGCTTCGTCCCAAAATGTAAACAATGAGTGCTAAAATGCCCACTTTAAACGATGTGCACGAAATGTATTCGCAGTTGCGAAAGTGGACAACAGTCAGTTGTATAATAGAATTATGACAATGAAACTTTGTGCCGGACCGGGCCTCGAACCCGGATTTTCCCCTTATCGCGAGCGGTCGCCTTACCGTTTGGCTAGCTGAGCACGAGTCAGTGCCACACCCGAACTTCCATATGTCGTCAACCATGTGCCTGCAACCTGTACTCGTACATCCACTAACAAGGGGAGGCCGCCAATTGTGAAATTCAGATTCGATTCATACTGCGCATAATGAAAGCTCATGCCCAGAGGTGTAATGTGGCAAAGCACAAAGATGCACTTCTCAGCCGTTGTCGAGAAAACCGACAGTTAAAAAGAAACCGTTGCGGTGAAATACTCTCTACCATTTACAATTTTATGTAGCGTTGTGGCGCAGCGGTAAACGCTCGGGTTTGTAATCCGAAAGTCGCCGGATCGAATCTCGCGCCATGCAACTTTTTTTTTTTAGTATTTGTTTTTTGTAATTCAAATATATATATATATATATATATATATATATATATATATATATATAATTCCCGGCAATCAGTTGCAACAATTATGCATATAATAAGTTGTTGAAAGTCGTTTGTCGTGGAAGAACTGGCGACTTCGAACATCATTATGTTTTCCGCAAACAAAGTTGTATTTCACAAATGTTATTAATTGTCTTCATAATGTTTACCACGTATAGTTAACGGAAGACGTAGAAACAATATTCCGAAACGAATGCGTATAGCGTAAGTCAAACGTTCGAATTAGAATAGAGACCCCACGAACATAAATTTGCTGTGGCAGGTATGAAATATAAACTCCGTTACTCGCTCGTTACACTTGATGAACAGATGTTGAATGGGCCGAAACGAGCCGCCGCATAGCAGCGTAGTTGCCTGCTAACTTTGAAAGAAGGTAGATGCGGTCCCTGGCGCAACTTATAACATCGTCGAAAATCAGTGCGGGCGTGAGAGCTTTGGTACACCCTGTTAAACAAACGGAAAAATGGAGGCGGTACAATTGGAGAGCGATCCGCCTTCACCAACATGCGTAAGCAATTCATTAATTCGCGGCACGCAACTTTTTTTTATTATTAGTTTTTTGTAATTCAAATATATATTTGAATTACAATATATATATATATATATATATATATATATATATATATATATATATATATATATATATATATATATATAAAATTTGAATTACAAAAAACTAATAATAAAAAAAAGTTGCATGCCGCGGGATTCGGTCCGGTGGCCTTCGGATCACGAACCCGAGCGCTTACCGCTGCGCCACGACGCTATAGAAAAGTTATCCACCGTAGAGAGTATTTCACCGCAACGGTTTCTTTCAACTGTCGATTTTCTCGACAACGGCTGAGAAGTGCATCTTGGTGCTTTGCCACATTACACCTCTGGCCATGAGCTTTTATTATGCGCAGTATGAATCGAATCTGAATTTCACAATGGTTCAAATGGCTCTAAGCATTATGGGACTTAACATCTGAGGTCATTAGTCCCCTAGACTTAGATCTGCTTAAACCTAACTTAACCTAAGGATATCACACACAACCATGCCGAGGCAGGATTCGAACCTGCGACCTTAGCAGCAGCTCGTTTCCGCACTGAAGCGCCTAGAACCGCTCGGTCACATCAGCCGGCTCAATAGATTCAATATCTTCTTCATAATGATACAAGAGCTAAAACACGAATTGTAACCTGGGTTTAATGCAACATTTCACTTTGTTGGGGAACATGTAACAGTCACAACGTCTGCCCACGCAGTGTTTACTGCAGCGATAAAGTGAAAGTCACAGTGCTGCTCGTCGACCTACAGTGGCCGTAAGAAATGTGAGTCGCAGCTGAGTGTCCCGCTGAATATGATATCCGTTATCTGACATGATTTGCAGTGGCCATGTATCGGATACTTTAATACTTATTGCCAAACCCGTAATTAAATTCTGTTAAACGCACGGTCTGTTAACACTTCTCGTCTCTGGTGGCTGTGATATAAGGTGTGAGATTCACAAATTGAGTACCCCAGCCGAAGCCTTGTTTAAACTGAAACCACTGTCCCTGTTTATTAGTTTTCTGACTTGTTTATTTCGATAGTTCAGGTACATGCGTCGACGTCGCATATGTGGATATTGAATGGATAATTCAGTACGTAAAGGGAGATGAAAATCTAGAAGTCAGGTGAAATTCGAAAGCGGTTGCAGACGAAGGAGTAAGGAGTACAAGAAAGTATTACGGGAGAGTATTGCCTTCGTATTAGGAATTAGAGAGGAGAGAGAATTACTGCCAGCCGTGGTGGCCGAGCGGTTCTAGGCGCTTCAGTCCGGAACCGCGCGACTGCTACGGTCGCAGGTTCGAATCCTGCCTCGGGCATGGATGTGTGTGATGTCCTTAGGTTAGTTAGGTTTAAGTAGTTCGAAGTTCTAGGGGACTGATGACCTCCGATGTCAAGTCCCATATTGCTCAGAGCCATTTGAACCATTTAGAGAATAACTGAGCTTTACATTAAGTTTCAGCTAGTAATAGCGAATACTCTGTTCAAGAATCAGAATAAGAGCGGATATACTTGAAGAAAGGCTGGAGCTACGGTAAGATTCCAGCTGGATTTCGTAATGGTCAGACAGCGATTTCGAAATCAGATATTGGATTGTAACGCCTATACAAGAGCAGGAGGCTCAGATCACAAGTATTAATGATGCAGAGGAGGCTGAAGTTCAAGGGACTTGTCAGGAAGAATCAATCTGCAACGAAGTGGGATGTAGACGTACTAAGGAATAAAGAGGCACGCTTGCAGTTTTCCGAGGATATAGACACTGCAATAACGAATAGTTCTATAGGCGGTGCAGTTGAAAAAGAATGGTTATACGTAAAAAGGAAAATTACAGAAGTTGGAGAGGAGTAGATAGATACAAGGAAGGTAATTGCGAACAAACAATGTGTAAAAGAGGAATGCTTCAGCTGATCGACGAAAGAAGGAAGTAAGAAAATGTTCAGAGAAATTCAGGAATACAGAAATACAAATCACTTAGGAATGAAATGAAAGGGAAGCTAAGGCGAAATAGCTGCGCGAAAAATGTGAAGAAATCGAAAAGGAAACGATTTTCGGACATATTCACTGAGGATAGACTTATACACTGATAATGCAATGGGAATACCACTACAAAGTGCAGAGCAGAGATTGGATGGGTGGAAAGAATACACTGAAGGCCTCTATGAGGGGGAAGACTTGTCTGATGTGATGGAAGAAGAGATAGGAGTCGGCTTAGAAGAGTCAGGGTAGCCAGAATTAGGATCAGAATTTAAGAGATCTTTGGAGGACTTAAGATGAAATATGGCAGAAGGGATAGATAAAATTCTATGAGAATTTCTAAAATCATTGAGGGAAGTGGCTAAAAAACGACTATTCACGTTGGTGTGTAGAATGTATGAGTCTGGCGACATGCTTTCGGAAAACGTTTTCCACACAATTCCGAAGACAGCAAGAGCCGACTAGTGCAAGAATTATCATACTATCAGATTAACTGCCCATGCATCCAAGTTGTTGACACGAATAATGTACAGAAGAACTCAAAAGCACTCCGTCTTCAGGCCACGAGTGGCCTACCGGGACCATCCGACCGCCGTGTCATCCTCAGTGGTGGATGCGGTTAGGGGGGGGGGGGGGGGCAGCACACCGCTCTCCCGGTCGTAAGATGGTATTCTTGACCGAAGCCGCTACTATTCGGTCGAGAAGCTCCTCAATTGGCATCACGAGGCTGAGTGCACCCCGAAAAATGCCAGCAGCGCATGGCGGCCTGGATGGTCACCCATCGAAGTGCCGACCACGCCCGACAGCGCTTAACTGCGGTGATCTCACGGGAACCGGTGTATCCACTGCGGCAAGGCCGTTGCCTAATGTACAGAAGAACGGAAAGAAAATTGAGGATGAGCTAGATGACGATCAGTTTGGATTTAGGAGAGGTAAAGGCATCAGGTAGGCAGTTTTGACTGTTGATAATGGAAGCAAGAATGAAGAAAAATCAAGAATTTGTCGATGTGGAAATAACGTTAGACTGTGCAAAATCATGCAAGATGTTTGGAATCCTGAGAAAAATGGGGACAAGCTACAGTGAAAATCGGGTTATACAAAACATGTACAAGGGGCAAGAGGGAACAGTAAGAGTGGAAGATCAATGACAAAGTGGTCGGATTAAGTCCCTATTATTCAATCTGTACATCGAAGAAACAATAACGGAAATGAAAGAAAGATTCAAGTGCAAGATAAAAATTCAGGATGAAGGGATATTAGTGATAAGATTTGTTGATGACATTACTGTTCTCAGTGAAAGTAGAGAGCTACAGAATGTTTAGAATGGAATGAACAGTCTAATGGGTACAGAATATGAATGAAGAGTAAATCGAAGAAAGACAAAAGGAATGAGAAGTAGCAGAAATGAGAACAGCGACACATTTCACATAAGAATGGGGAATCACGAAATAGACTAAGTTAAGGAATTCTGCTATTCAGGCAGAAAAATAACCCAGGATGGACGGAGCGAGGAGGACATCAACAGCAGACTAGCACTGGCAAAATGGGCATTCTGGGCCAAAGAAAGTGTGATAGTATGAAATATAGGCCTTAATTTGACGAAGGAATTTCTGAGAATGTACGTTGGAGCACACCACTGTACGGTAGTGTAACATGGACTGTATGAAAACCGGAACAGAAGAAAATTGAAGCATTTGAGATGTGAATCTACCAGAGGCGAAGCGTGGCATTTTTTGTAGGGTAGGCCGAGAATTGCGAATATCGCAAAAAGAAAAAATCTTAAAACAAAAACTTGTAAAACAGAAACACTGCAGAAGTAACTTAATTACATATTTGTACTATCATTGAAACTGCTATAGAAATTGTTATAAATAAATACATCAAATTTTAAACAGCTGCATATTAATAAAAGTGTAACACATATTAGCACACCATTACATCTTCTTATATATTAATTCTATCCTCCTGTAATTTTTCGGGGCGTAAAAATCGATAACAGGAGATAAGAAGCTTTTTACCAGTTCCTATCTCTATAGCCAAAATCGCCAAGTTTGATAATCTGTTATTTGTCGTTGTGTTGCGAATGTACGTCTTAACGTACTTATTTCGCAAGACGCAGTTGTTGCTGGAATTGCAAGAACCAACGACAGTAATTTCATTCATCCCGAGAAGATGTTTTTACTGCTTTTGTTCATAATGTATTTAAGGAGGTCCTGAGGCTGTAAACGTTTACCCTCAGTGCTGTAAATAGACGTAAGTTCTCCTTTCAGTTTTCCAAAGTCAAGGAAAGTATATATTTTAGGCAGTTTTTCAACTTCACGTATCTGGAAATTGTTTGGTCTGCCATAACCTGAGAACTTTTTCTCATTTACAATTTCTGTAAAACCTGTTTCACGAAATTCCTGGAATCTAGATTCTATGTTTACTAGTATTGTGTCAATTATTTCGAATCCTGACCTTCTCAATTTCTGAATGCTTGCTTCTGTTTCGTTAAAATTAATTCCAGATACTCCTGCTGAATTTATAAGGCTCTTAGCTTCCATTACACATTTCAGAATAATTTCCTCACATCTTAGTACTTCAATTGCCTTAATGCAGTTTCCAATTCCGAGCTCACAGCATCTGATGCCCGCCGTTTTGCTTTGCAAGACGTCAAACAAGATATTTGTATGCTGGAGATTCAAACTGTACAGCTGCAGTAGAAAAAGAAAAGTTTTATTATGCAGTGTAGTATTTAGCCCAGTTGCGCTCTTTATTGTTTATCACATCGTTAAACGCTGCTCTCGTGTCTGTATAGTGAAGAATAATGGTTTGCACAGCACGTGAATGAAAATTCCACCTTGCTTCTCAAGGACTTGGTAGTGTAAATCCCCTTTCCCTCGGAAGTTCACTTCTTTTATTGAAACGACTAAAAAGTGCATGAAATCCTGATAGATTTGCCACGAAAATTTCTACTTGCGTGATTTTCTTTTACAAGCATAGAGGAAAATCAAGTTCAGCTGATGTGCGTAGCAGTGGATAAAGAGAGCACAGTAAAATGGACACCGTAATTTTTTCCCTGCCGTTGTACTGCAGCCGTCGTATGTTTGCGACACTAATTTGTGTTTTTCGATATTCCAGCTGCTTAGCACTTGCAACAAAACAGTGGCTATGCCACGTGCGCTCCAGTCTTTTGATATGTCATACAACCCTACGAATCTCTCTTGTATTTCTCCTGATTCGTTATTTGCGAAACGAAAAATTACACTCATTCAACTTGTAGTCGAGACATCCGTTGTTTCGTCGGTTTCTACTTATATAAAAGGAAAAAATGTTCAAATGTGTGTGAAATCTTATGGAACTTAACTGCTATGGTCATCAGTCCCTAAGCTTTCACACTACTTAATCTAAATTATTTTAAGGACAAACACACACACCCAGCTAAGAGCTAACTGTTGCTGTGCTAAAAAGCCGATAGTCGAAATAAGTGTCTTCGTAATATATCTGTTTCGATCAATCGTCTCATTATGTTTGGAAACCTGCAGGCGTGTTGCTTCTGAAAGAGCATGGTCAGTTCTTACTGTAGTACTGTCGCTAGCTGACTGTATTTAACAGCTGCTGTGATATGTGAAATGGATGATCCATGCCATTTACCTTTCGAAAGGAAAATTTGAAGACTCTCTTCGCCTACTACCCACTTACGTTATTCAAGACCGTTGTTACCCATTCCAAATAATACACAGTAATAACAAAAATGTTTGTTCCTTACAACACTGCCACTTATCCACCGATTTGAATTGTACCATTGTGTTTGGAAACGTCTTACAAATTTTCCATAAGACATTTTAATAAACAGACTTGGCTTCAGCTTTCGTTCCTTCACCAGGAGTTTACCTTCCAAAGAAAGGCGAGAGAAGAATGCAGGGTTTTCTATTAAAAATTCAGTGGGCCTTGTGATAAAATAAAAGCGACCATGCAGTGTGAGATAGTCATCAATACCATGCGTTACAGGATAATGATTTCAATATTAGACAACTCAAAGTTTTCCTCTCGACAACACAATGACAAGACAAATTGTCGATGACACCTCACACGTGACGGGGCACACCGAAATATACTCGTACTTCACAATCAGTTAATCACTTCCATTACTTACTACATTTTAACTACAGAATCCATGTTCCAGGTTTCACCACAAGCACGTCTAGTATTGTCGATATGAAAACCTACAGCTACGTTAGGGAACTACCAAACGTTCGAAATACTCGTATGTAAGGCTACTAAATTTTAATCTGAGGAACAATGAAAATACATAGGCTGTTCCCTATTATCGTGCAACAACATCCAATGATGCATTCACATTTATGTTCTCTGAATTATGAATGCCTTCTTGTTCTTTGTATTTTAATTAAACATTTAAATTAAAAGTTAATGGTTTCTCATTTTGCTCGGCTTGTTGCTAGCGTGCTAGACGATGCGAAGTAGCGCTACCTGTTATTGAACTGCTGAATGACTTGTCCTTCCAAAGCGTGTATCCGCCTGCTGGCGAGAAGAAGAAACGAAATCAAACGCTAGCTTTTATAAACGGTATCCACGCTGTAGGAACCCCATTCCCCCACGTGAAAGAAACGGACTTACTGCGCACACTCGTAAGAAACATAGAATTCAGAGCTGCTATTCATTGCAAAGCTAGAGGAGTGGTGGATTGTAATACTGGCGGGTGCATATACGAAGTTCAGATGTAAAATATTTGAAGACATTTACGAGGGTACGTGATCAGATTCGATTAAATTTAGTGTGAACGAATTATTTTCGAATTTTTATGTGTAGGCTATGCCTTAGTGCCTTAATGGACGCATCGCCACTGGGAGCTGCAGAAAAACGGTGAAAATAGAGCGGGTTTATAAAGTAAGGAATGAGGAGGTGTTCCGCAGAACGGTCGAGGAACGAAGTATATGGAAAAGTGACAAGATAGGACAGGATGATAGAGCACCTCATAAGACGTCAGAGAATAACTTCCACTGAACTAGAAGAATCTGTAGAGGGTAAAAACTGTAGGGAAAGACAGAGATTAGAATAAATCCGGAAAATCAATGAGGACGTATGTTGCAAGTGCACTCTGAGATGAAGAGGTTGATACAGGAGAGGAAACTACAACTACAGTCTGTCTGTAAACTCAAGAGCGAGCAGCGCTTTTGGTGGGGGAAGTGGCCTTTCCCGGAAGAACGCTGTCACCGGCCCTCAAGGCCACCCAAAATCTGTTGCCCGTTACCTGTCTAGAGGTGTAGATGGCCTGCAGTGATATACGTGGTTTCTGTTCGTATGATATTAGTTGCCAGTGTGTCAGTCAGTTAACTTTGTATACTTACTGATATACTTCGATTTCCGTGATGACTGGGTGTTGTGTGCTGTCCGTAGGTTAGTTAGGTTTAAGTAGTTCTAAGTTCTAGGGGACTGATGACCAGAGATGTTAAGTCCCATAGTGTTCAGAGCCATTTTTTGAACTTCGATTTCCGGAAGTGATGGATAATCGTCTAGGATTGCAAGAAAACGTGCAGAATACGAGGAAGAGGAGGTACTTGCAGAGTAACGAGCGTTCGATCGTCTCTAATGTTACTACATTGTGTATTAAAGAGGCGACCCAAAAAGAACTGTGGGCTAATATTACCAGTCGCAATCAAAGGGCTGCAATTTATGCAAACGTCAGCCGCGTCCAATAGGACGCATAAGGCAGGAACGTGAAAATAAGCCGCATGGTTTAGTGGAATTGCCACGAAGGAATACCAATTATCTTGGGAGGAAACCGATCGTTATAGACAGTTTCTAAATCACGTAAAACCTTTGATGCTTATGGAACACTAAATCTCTGTCTCGGTCACTCTTCACCTGATTCTGAGGCATATTGCTTGAAATTTTTGTGCAAGACCTATTCTAAACACTGCTGAAATTTTCTTCGAAACATGTACGTGGATTCTGGAATTCAAAAAGCTTGACATGCGAGATGCGTTCACATATTAATTTTTATTTTTTGGTAAGAACTTTATTTCTTAATCTACAGCAAAGTTATCAAATGGTTCAAATGGCTCTGAGCACTATGGGACTTAACATCTGTAGTCATCAGTCCCCTAGAACTTAGAACTGCTTAAACCTAACTAACCTAAGGACATCACACACATACATGCCCGAGGCAGGATTCGAACCTGCGACCGTAGCAGCAATGTTATCCTCTTCAAAATATTCCCCATTACATACTATACACTTGTGCCAGTACTTTTTCCAATTTCCGAAATTCTTTAGGAACTGTTTCTTCGGGGTAGTTTACAGGTCTCTTAACTGTGCATTTTTAATCTCATCCATCCTTGTAAAACCGCTGTCCTTTAAGGCCCGCTTTGAAATGTTTATACCACTTGGTTCACTTATAACAGGCTCACCAAAAGCAATATTTAACATTTCTAAAAATTTCATACACTTCATTCCATTCCTATAACAAAATTTAATACAGAATCTCTATTCTATTTTTATACAAAACAAATAATCTTTGATGCTACCAAAACACATGTAACCTTTTTGACAGCTGAAAACAGAGTGAATACTCAATATGCATAACATTGAACACATACTTTTGAGACATGTTTACGAAGACAGCGACAAAAAGTAGTGCAAATCGGACTAATACAACACGCAAAATTATAAATTCCTGCGTACTTTTTAAACACTCTTCATGTTGTAAAAATTGTTAAGTTTCAATGCAGTCCTTCAAAGAAAACATTTACCTTTTAGTAGAAACACAAAGTAAGAACAAGCCTCAAATTCTACAGATTGACTGCATTATATTGGGTTCGTTTTAGGAATAGCAATAGAGGAACATACACTACATTCACACGAACAGGCATTCGGTTCTGCGTTTGTAGTATAATCCTGACTTCCATTCTTATCTTAACATTATTTACTCTATAATATTGTTTTTCGGAAGAAGGTATCGTTTTTTGTATTCCTTATGGTCTTAATACATTTGTCTAAAAATGAACGCAGCCGAGATGTATCTGTACACGGCGTCGCCACAGATTTAAGTAGCGAGCCGCGGCAGGGCCGGTACTGCGTTGTGAAATGGCCCGTAGAAGCGCCTTGTGACGTAGCTGGGTTGGCAGAGTGGGGACTCGCTAGCTCGCTCTTCAGTTTACCGATAGACTATATGCACCAATCAGTTCTATCCAGCCTTCTGTTCTGTGCGCATTTCGGGGTCTTTCGCCGATCCTCACATCCTCTCGGTTTAATGTTTGAATATCTCTTGGTGATATATATATATATATATATATATATATATATATATATATATATATATATATATATATATATATATATATTCTTAGGAAAGCTGCTTTGATCCTAAATTGTGTGGCCGGCCGGAGTGGCCGAGCGGTTAAAGGCGCTACAGTCTGGAACCGCACGACCGCTACGGTCGCAGGTTCGAATCCTGCCTCGGGCATGGATGTGTGTGATGTCCTTAGGTTAGTTAGGTTTAAGTAGTTCTAAGTTATAGGGGACTTATGACCACAGCAGTTGAGTCCCATAGTGCTCAGAGCCATTTGAACCATTAAACTGTGTGACGATACACCGAATCATCTTTCTGTGATATCCTTTGAAAGTGGTCTGCGCGCTTGGAAAGAGACAATCTTTATTCGGATACTAGCGCATGCGACTGTCAGACAATCTGTCTACTGATCTAGTCAGTTTGAAATACGCTGACTCCACATGTTAAAGACGATGGCGTTCCAAAGCAAGTAAGTGTAAGCTCTTACTCTTCTGTGACTCTTCTGATAGCCTGTTTAGAAATCAGTGTCTCGTTCTTTGAAGATGGATGACTTATGCGACAGCAAGCTAGCTACCTGGGATCTGCTAACCACATCTAGCAAGCAAAGGCAAAAGGAAACCTGGAAGAGGAGAAATCAGCCTCCTGTCGGTAAGGAGATGATTACGGACGCAGCACAAGTTCCAACTGGGAAAGATGGGGGAGCGGACGACCACGCCCTTCCACAGGAACCATTCCAGCATTCGATTCAAACGATTTAGGGAAATCACAAAAAATTTAAATGTGGATGGAATGGCAAGGATTTGAACCACTGTACTTCCGAAGACAGCAGATTTATTATATTCCGGGCTCCATATATGTGACTGGAACGTAAAGAAGTTCTAATAACTGTTAGATTGGGAAGCACACTCTGCCAAGCACATCACAGTGCTTTGCGGAATATAGATGTAGGTGGAGAATGTATTGCTGACAGCATAGACAGAGGAGACGTTTGTTCACTTGTAGCTGCACAGTCGGGCAGTGTGCCGGAGTTATACATTTCTCTCCGCACAACTTGCTATCTGAGTGAACTTCACAGCAAACTTCGGATTCCTTTCCTCTGGTGCTTGTACTGAAAATGAACCTGAAGTTTTCCTTCGATTCAAATGAAACGTATGATGAGAATTGTTTGTCTCAGCTAGCTTGAACTACACATAGCAGAATCTATATTCACTTTATCTTCACAAATACCATTAGAAACACACCTGAAGTTTCTCGGAACAGAAAGTCAGCATGTGTCTAGTCAAGCCTACAATGAAATGTTTCTACGAATCAGTTACAGACTTAGAGGTGCAGAAGGCTGTAGAAGATGAGACAGACAAAGAGATAGGAATAACTAGACAGTCAATGACTTTAGGAAATACTTTACCAAATAGTTTCTGTTGTCACACGCACAAACAGCTAACTAAAATAAATCTGTGTAGCAGTTGGCAGAAACAAAAGCTTACAAATCAACGAAAAGGCTAAATTTATAGGTCAATTTTTAAAAACAGTTATAATGGTACGCACAGCGTAATCGTGGTCGGCAATCGAAGTTAGTACAAATCCATACCCTTGTACGGCTGCAGATGCAAACGTTGCACTGGACTATTTTTACACTCCCAGGTTTAGCACACCCTGAAAATGGAAAACACCAAAACTAAAGCCTGATATGTATTCAAAACTACGACGTCAGTTTTCGTTGTATTGGATTATGGAACTTGAGCTACATGTTGTGAAAATCACCTGCTTCAACACTTTAATGAGAACAAATAATTACAAAAGAAAAAAAAATTGTTTTTCATTGTACGATCTATGTTCACTATTACTGTTCCAAGACGTTACTTGTGTCTTTGGGTGTTACAGGAAACAAACGATCTATAAACAAGAAAATATTAAATAGTTCCTCGAAACATATCAAGATCGTACAACATACAACAAAATGATAATTTGAGAGGTTGGTGGATAACCGTTTAACAAAGTTCAGTCTTGCTAGTTAAAAAATCAGGTCGCCACTAGACAAAATTAACAATGCAGCGCTACATAGAGTGATTCTTCGAGAAACCGTAGTCATGTTAGGTGAGAAATATTAATGCACGTAACATGACATATTGATATTTTGAGAAACAGCAGTGAGGGTACTGATGTCAACATGTGACGTCAGGAAAACGTTTTAGCGTGGGCGCAGAGAGGTGTGTGGATCCCAGATACCTCTATTCGTTCACAAGATCCAGAAAGCCACAGACGGTGGAAGTTAATTCAGTGCTCAGTTACTTTCGTAACATCATGCATAAATTTTCGCAGTGCTAGCTAGTAACCGAGCGAGGTGGCGCAGTGTTTAGCACACTGGACTCGCATTCGGGAGGACGACGGTTCAATCCCGTCTCCAGCCATCCTGATTTAGGTTTTCCGTGATTTCCCTAAATCGTTTCAGGCACATGCTGGGATGGTTCCTTTGAAAGGGCACGGCCGATTTCCTTCCCAATCCTTCCCTACCCCGAGCTTGCGCTCTGTCTCTAATGACCTCGTTGTCGACGGGACGTTAAACACTAACCACCACCTAGCTAGTAAACACAGCGTATTGTAAGGGTATAGCAACATTGGTACGTGACTGAACAAAAGCTTTTGTTGTGATTGTAAAGTATACATTGCAGATTGTGTCAGAAGTAACAAATGTATCTGTAGTTAACCTTTCCATCAGTAACAAGATCACTCTCAGGGTCACAGTAAAAGTCACCTCTCCGACTCCTCATACCACGGCGTTGTTGGCCAATAGAGTGAGTTAAAAACGTCTTAAAATTCAAAAATGTGCATTCCAATCAGTCTTGAATACTAGGACATCTGCATGGATGCAGAATTGATCGTCAGTTAATATATGTCATTTCCAGCCATGCCGCCTATGTCATTTATTAGATCAAATGGCTCTGAGCACTATGGGACTTAACATCTGAAGTCATCAGTCCCCTAGAACTTAGAACTACTTAAACCTAACTAGCCTAAGGATATCACACACATCCATGCCCGAGGCAGGATTTGAACCTGCGACCGTAGCAGTCACCCGGCTCCGGACTGAAGCGCCTAGAACCGCTCGGCCACCGTGGCTGGCTACATATAATTTATTACCCAATTATTAGAACTGATATTCTGTCCCATCCCTCTGTGCATTATTATCCACAAATAACTGCCTTTCCCCCAGCACTTCCAGAAAATTCAAAAACTGGAGTTGGGATCGGTATCTTAGTGGTTGGGGAAATTGTGAAAACCTGTGTGGTTGTCAGACTTATTCCTGTAAAATTCATGCAGCATACGTGATTGCCAGATTTATCTATTATTTCGGATATCGTACAACTGATGACCTGCCATGCCTCTCCTATGGTTTATTACCCAAAAATAATGTCTGAGAAACAACATTCCAAAATAGATGCTTCAATCAGAATAACTTGTTCCTACAATTTATTACCCAACTGCTTCATTATGATGTACTATGCGGTTTATTGGTCTTTTCATGATAATTTATTACCCAGTTAGTGTAATACATGACTCAGAATTGGCTGCCAAGGAATTGTTCCCCAGATATAGTTGTTTCCAGTGGGAAATTCTAATCTGGCAGGAAAATCAAAGATGTCTTGCTTGTTCTAAAAGAAAATTCGAACTGCTTACTTATTCCATGTTTAAAATGACAGTAGCTAAATAAAAGTAAGTTATTCTGAGAGTTGAAACAACTACTATGACCAGAATGTAATATTCACACCGCAGTGGAGAGTGCGCTGATATGAAACATCCTGTCAGATTACAACTGTGCGCCGACCGAGAATCGAGCTTGTAACCTTTCCCTTTCGTGGGCAAATACTCAACCTACTGTGCGACCCATACACAACTCACGATCCGTCCTCACATCTTTACTTCTGCTAGTACCTCATCTTCTACCTTCCAAACCTCAAAGAAGCTCTCCTGCGAAACTTGAAAGATTAGCACTCTTCCAGAGTGAAAATTTCATCCGGAAAACTTCCCCCAGGCTGTGGCTAAACCACGCCTCGGTAATATCCTCTGTTCTAGGAGTGCTAGTCTTTCAAGTTTCTCGGGAGAGTTTCTGTGAGGACTGGAAGGTAGGAGACGAGATACTGGCTGAAGTGAAGCAGTGAAGACGGGTCGTGAGTCGTGCTTGGCTCTGTCGGTAGAGCATTTGCCCAAGAAAGGCAAAGGTCCCGAGCTCGAATCTCGGTTCAGCACACAATTTGTCTGGCCGAAAGTTTCAATTACTATGACACTATCATCACAGTAGACATATCCCGTTGTAAAAGACGGCTGGAATTAGAAAACAGTCTGCGCACAAACCCTAGGTAAAATATCGAGTACAATCTTGTCCCAGGACGATTAGACTATGCAGATCGTAAGATAGGACAGCTTATTTATATAAGAAGATCTCAAAACCTAGGATAGTACTGGAACATGTAAGCTCCATCATATTTATTTAAATCAAGCAAAATGTGGGACAGTCTTTTCAAATCGCGTCACAAAGTTCACTACTAGGAACCTTTCTGCACTGCACTGCACCAACTCACATCAGCCGGCCGCGGTGGTCTCGCGGTTCTAGGCGCTCAGTCTGGAATCGCAAGACCGCTACGGTCGCAGGTTCGAATCCTGCCTCGGGCATGGATGTTTGTGATGTCCTTAGGTTAGTTAGGTTTAACTAGTTCTAAGTTCTAGGGGACTAATGACCTCAGCAGTTGAGTCCCATAGTGCTCAGAGCCATTTTTAGCCGGAACCGCGCGACTGCTACGGTCGCAGGTTCAAATCCTGCCTCGGGCATGGATGTGTGTGATGTCCTTAGGTTAGCTAGGTTTAAGTAGTTCTAAGTTCTAGGGGACTGATGACCACAGATGTTAAGTCCCATAGTGCTCAGAGCCATTTGAACCATTTTTGAACTCACGTCACTTCGCGGACTGCGTACTGCCACCACTGCCGTCCACCACCATGCATCTGGGAAGTCCACTCCAAGCATACATGGTTTCTCTGAATTTACAGAATAGTGCAACTGAAGAAAGCTGTGTGCTCATATTTATGTCACTTTTCGACTATCCAAAGGTGTAGTATTCAGTGTTTCGATAAATTTCTATTCCAATTTATGTCTGCGTACATCACAACATTCTAAACTCAGATTGGAATGTATACCGCAGAGACAGGCTGGACAGTGAAGGGGGAGGCGTGTTTATAGCGATAAGAAGTGCAATAGTATCGAAGGAAATTCACGGAGATCTGAAATGAGAAATAATTTGGGTGAAGGTCACGGTTAAAGCAGGCTCAGAGATGGTAATTGGTTGTCTCTATACGCCCCCTGGCTCAGTAGCTGTTGTGGCAGAGCAACTGAAGGATAATTTGGAAAATATTTCGAGTAGATTTCTCCACCATGTTATAGTTCTGGGTGGAGATTTTAATTTGCAGGATATAGACTGGAAGACTCAAACGTTCATAACGGGTGTCAGGGACAAAGAATCCAGTTAATTTTTTTAAGTGCTTTATCTTAAAACTACCTTGAGCAGTTAAACAGAGAACCGACTCGTGACGATAACATATTAGACCTTCTGGTGACAAACAGACCCGACTTATTTGAAACAGTTAACGCAGAACAGGGAATCAGCGATCATAAAGCGGTTACTGCATCGATGATTTCAGTCGTAAATAGATATATAAAAAAAGTAGGAAGTTTTTTCTGTTTAGCAAAAGTGACAAAAAGCAGATTTCAGAGTACCTGACGGCTCAACACAAAAGTTTTGTTTTAAGTACAGATAGTGTTGAGGATCAGTGGACAAAGTTCAAATCCATCGTACAATATGCGTTAGATGAGTATGTGCCAAGCAAGATCGTAAGAGATAGAAAAGAGCCACCGTGGTACAACAAACACGTTAGAAAACTGCCGCGGAAGCAAAGGGAACTTCACAGCAAACATAAACGTAGCCAACTAATTGCAGACAAACAAAAATTACGCGAAGCGAAATGTAATGTGAGGAGGGCCATGCGAGAGGCGTTCAGTGAATTCGAAAGTAAAGTTCTATGTAACGACTTGGCAGAAAACCCTAAGAAATTTTGGTCTTATGTCAAAGCGGTAGGTGGATCAAAACAAAATGTCCAGACACTCTGTGACCAAAATGGTACTGAAACAGAGGATGACAGACTAAAGGCCGAAATACTAAATGTCTTTTTCCAAAGCTGTTTCACAGAGGAAGACTGCACTGTAGTTCCTTCTCTAGAGTGTCGCACAGATGACAAAATGGTAGATATCGAAATAGACGACTGAGGGATAGAGAAACAATTAAAATCACTCAAACGAGGAAAGGCCGCTGGACCTGATGGGATACCAGTTCGATTTTAGACAGAGTACGCGAAGGAACTTGCCCCCCTTCTTGCAGCGGTGTACCGTGGGTCTCTAGAAGAGCGTAGCGTTCCAAAGGATTGGAAAAGGGCACAGACCATCCCCGTTTTCAAGAAGGGACGTCGAACAGATGTGCAGAACTATAGACCCATATCTCTAACGTCGATCAGTTGTAGAATTCTGGAACACGTATTATGTTCGAGTATAATTACTTTTCTGGAAACTAGAAATCAACTCTGTAGGAATCAGAATGGGTTTCGAAAAAGACGATTGTGTGAAACCCAGCTCGCGTTATTCGTCCACGAGACTCAGAGGGCCATAGACACGGGTTCCCAGGTAGATGCCGTGTTTCTTGACTTCTGCAAGGCGTTTGATACGGTTCCCCACAGTCGCTTAATGAACGAAGTAAGAGCATATGGACTATCAAACCAATTGTATGATTGGATTGAAGAGTTCCTAGATAACAGAACGCAGCATGTCATTCTCAATGGAGAGAAGTCTTCCGAAGTAAGAGTGATTTCAGGTGTGCCGCAGGGGAGTGTCGTAGGACCGTTGCTATTTACAATATACATATAAGGCCTTGTGGATGACATCGGAAGTTCACTGAGGCTTTTTCCGGATGATACTGTGGTATATCGAGAGGTTTTAACAATGGAAAATAGAGGAGGATCTGCAGCAAATTGACGCATGGTGCATGGAATGGAAATTTAATCTCAATGTAGACAAGTTTAATGTGCTGCGAATACATAGAAAGAAAGATCGCATATCATTTAGCTACAATATAGCAGGTCAGTAACTGGAAGCAGTTAATTCCATAAGTTATCTGGGAGTACGCATTAGGAGTGATTTAAAATGGAATGATCATATAAAGTTGATCGTCGGTATAGCAGATGCTTGACTGAGATTCATTGGAAGGATCCTAAGGAAATGCAATCCAAAAACAAAGGAATTAGGTTACAGTACGCTTGTTCGCCCACTGCTTGAATACTGCTCAGCAGTGTGGGGTCCGTACCAGATAGGGTTGATAGAAGTGGTAGAGAAGATCCAACGGAGAGCAGCGCGCTTCGTTACAGGATCATTTAGTAATCGCGAAAGCGTTACGGAGATGATAGATAAACTCCAGTGGAAGACTCTGCAGGAGAGACGCTCAGTAGCTCGGTACAGGCTTTTGTTGAAGTTTCGAGAACATACCTTCACCGACGAGTCAAGCAGTGTATTGCTCCCTCCTCCGTATATCTCGCGAAGAGACCATGAGGATCAAATCAGAGAGATTAGAGCCCACACAGAGGCATACTGACAATCCTTCTTTCCACGAACAATACGAGACTGGAATAGAAGGGAGAACTGGTAGAGGTACTCAAGGTATCCTCCGCCACACACTGTCAGGTGGCTTGCGGAGTGTGGATGTAGATGTAGATGTAGAGTTTGACATATGATAATAAGAATAATAATAATAGCACCTAACTTGTTAACAAATGCAATCAATGCAGATGGTGCAACACACTTCCACGTATATTGACATGTGTCTATATAGTTGGAGCAGCATTTGTTACCTGTTGGGAGTACACCTCTTGTGGTTTTGTGTATATAATGGTTTGGCAGCTAACATTCTGAGTTCACGGAAGTTTTTCTGGGTATACTTTTGGAGGAAGATGAAGAATCGGTCGTGGGGGCACTGACTGGATGGGAAGTGTGTAAGAGAGAGTTGGGTACTAAAGAAACCAAGCCTCATCTGCTACAGCAGCTGCGTTCAAAGTTCATTACTATAAGACGTAGCATTTTGAGGCTGTTGAGCTAATAAGGAAACTTATTGCTAATAAAAGCATAGTAATAACTTTCCTATTAAATCACTACCCAACTGTGGAAATAAAATGCGCTCATAAGGGTTATGAAGATGAGTGAGAGTTACAGCTCAGCCCGTAAGGTGCTAGATTCTGACGTAAAAACTAAGTTACATACTTATCGATACCACAGCTAAACCCACACTCTACATTGGCAGTAAAATTTCAGAGTTCACAGTCGTCCCCAATACTTTGAGTCCACGGCTCGACAATAGTATCAAATGTTCACTGGCGACACAGGCGAAAATTGTCTAAGTCTAAAACATGATAGTTAGAAAAAACTCAATACTTTAACGAGATGACCAACTCGCCACACATCCAACTCATACAGAGATGCTCGCGAGTACTATCCAGACCAGCCAGCCTGATTCAAGATGATGGCCAGGTATTAATACTCTCGCATGCGTGATGAGTAAAATCAAGCATCAACGTAGGATTATACAGCCAACCGGTTGCATGTAACTGAAAGCAATCAGACTGATGTCGTTTCCATCTGGGCATACGCGGGAAAGGCTGGAACGTTTTATTTCAGTTTTGACTTGAGCATAACTGTTCTAAGTTATCATCATTGATTTTTAGAAACGTAACTTACGACTTGACAAAATTTCATTCTGATGGGGACACCCCTGGCAGGTGCCGGAAGCTAGGTCACTGTACCTACCAGTTACATGCAACCGGTTGGCTGTATAATCCCATGTTGAAACTAGTATACTGCTGCTGAGTAACAGCCACGTGCAAAACTGTCAAACCATGTATATTTGCTTCCTGATCAGGTAAACACATAAATCTATTGATATATAAAAGTCTGACACAGAAATCACTTTCAAACTTTGTCAGCTTTTCAGTACTGAACTTGGATTTTTAGCACACACACTGATTTTCAAATAAATTACACTTTTAGCAAGAAAAACCTTACTTTGGTGACATTATTTTTTTTAACTTTAAACAACTAATTATGAGCCTGTTTCTACTTTCCTAACTATTTTTATTCTTTAATGGTGCCATTATTTTACGATATGAATTAATCTTGTGGCTAATTAATAGCATTTCAGCACTGATCACACATTCTGATTTACCGTTCAAAAATGCTAATGTTTATCACAATTTTTATTTTATTCTTTGATAGGTCTCTATGAGACCTAGCCATTGACACTTCGTTTATGAAAATCGGTTTAGCTGTCACTGAGTTACAATGTTTTTTAATTCATACAGTTTCTAAGTTGTTTAGCATAGAATAACTCAAAAATCGTTCATCGCACCGAGGGCAAACTTATGCCCTCGTACTTGCTGAAATTTTCCCTTTATTTCTCTGGTACTGGCTATTCAGTAACTTACAGGGTTCAAATTTTATTAGAACATATCTAATTTCTCAGTCTCTGACAATATCCTTTGTCATAGAGGCCCTTTCCATCATTTTTCTCCTCAACGGCTTTAGAGCGGCGGGAATTTAGGCCACGTGCTTCTAGGATGAGTCAGTCGTCTGCTAGAATCATAATTTCTCATAGTTGGCGTCCACTCCCGTAGTAGAGCTTAGTGAGCGCCGACGTCTGGCGGACGAGTTACAAAGCTGTTGCTGCTTGGACGTCCAACTTCAGCCGCCAAGTGGCTTGCTGCCACCCCCTCTTATCTGTCAAACGTGACTCGCACGCTGACAATTGTCACACAAGGCGTAACAAACTCCGCGCTCACGACCGCGTCTGCTCCCAATGTTTGTAATGTGCCTTCTTGGAGGCTGTATCGTCACAGAGCACACCGCGTTCGTCGGTTATGGTACTGCGTAAATTTGGAGGAACTGTGTTCAAGAAAGTCTGTGAGACCGTTTTGCCATCACCATAGTATATCTGGCTTGGTGATCATGCGAATAAGATGAAAATGGCGTGCGTTTTGCCTAGAAATATATGAATATACTAGGTTTTGTCAAGTATTAACCGTCGTTTTAGAAGTATTGGCAATAGCTTCCAAATTGATGACCTATTATCTCTTGGTGCTTGTTAAAAATATGTACGAACAATATAGGTCTGTGGACCTATGATTGGAAATACCGCATATTGGTTGATAGACAGATTCATACATGGACACAGAAGTACCTATATTCGGATTCGAAAACATGGGGGTCTTTCTGTATTTGTTGAAAGTTATTTACTGTGACCAGCGATAATTATGGTAATCACGCTCTAGGTTTCCTTAATTTTAGTTATGACGGCTGCCCTTACGAACGTGGGCACACTAATACAATACACATGCTTTTTTCTTTCATCTAACGCCTTATAGGGAGTGATTCTTGTACATGTTCACAGTATTCTCATTTCTTACAAACTCCAATATTTCTAATATGGTCCAAATAGCCATACCCACTTACTTATAATTATCCAAGTTGAATATGGCGACGGAAGGATGTTTTTAGTCTTATTCATTCCAAGTCCGAGCTCTAGCTTTAAATTAGGAAATAAATTTTTAACCTTTTTTTTAAAAAAAACGTTGAAGTGACGTCGTACGTCTCTTCACGCATATACACATAACTTTGCATACCATTTTGGTAACGCCTGATAGCACTAATTACTTTGACCTCTGTCGGTCAATAGACAATAAGGGCGATGAAAACGACGTTGTACGTCCTTTCACGCATGTATATTAAGCCCGTTACATTGTCTGACCTTTCACGTCAACAGCTATAGAACATAAAGGTAGTTTGTCTGTTCCACGCTATATGCGTTCACAGACCTCACTTGATGAAACTTCACGGTTCAGTACCTCAAGTAACTGATTTTAAGAAACTAGTTTAGCTTGAGGTTCTTTTTACACTATTGTGGTACATATTCGATAGCACTATTCAAAATGACCTCTGTCGGTCATTAGGTACTAAAGGTCATTAAGGCGACGTGTACATCCTTTCACGCAATCACATTAAGCCTGTCATACTAATTTGACCCTTTTCTGGTCAATAGCGCTTAGAATTTAATATAGTAACTTTACACGCTTATCCAAGCGTAGTCATCAAATACTATCACCGACCCCAAGTAATTGAAAAATGGGTTACTCATCCCCCATATTTTTAGCCTGCTTCTAGCTACTGGCATTGTGTCTGTCCTGCGTGCATGCGTTTTGACCATCCGTGGAATTTGCTATCTCACTTATATAGTTTCAGCCTATCCACGTTCTATAGTTCTATAAAATCGTCCTCGAGCTAGGACACTATACACACACACGCATTAACTTCCCACGCCTTTGACCCGGTCATCGGATCACTTTCGTAACACGTTTTGTGCCAGTCACATGCGCGTTCCTTTCTGACATTCTCACAGCCTAGCTGCCGGTGCCACCTCAGTTTACCTGGAAGCCCGCGGCCCACCGAACGTTGGCTGCGGTGAGGAAGCACGCTTCTGACGTTTGACCTAAGTACATTGACATGGTACACACGTGCTTTTTATTTCACATTTTATGCGAGTCTTTTGCCCTTTTGGGAGGTCTGTATTAATGTTGGATCATGCCTCTTTAGGCAATTTGTAGTTTTAGTCTGTTCCGAAGAAGGCATGGTTATCCGCGCCGAAACCTAGGTCAGCATCCGGTTTCTATTTGTAATAGAGGCGGATTTTTTATGCTCATTAAATTATTCACGTTTGCTGACGCGCTGCTACGTTATAAGTTCTCACATAACTAACGAGTTTTAATATAGAGTATATTTGGGTCCAAGAAATGTGTTTATTACATACCTAAGAGTTTCTATTTGAGATATGATTTCTTGTTATCTGTTTCTCACATGAGGACGTTGCTGGAAGCAGATACTGTCTGCCTATGCACACCTGGATATGGTGGCTGTTACAAGAGAGAGGAGGTGGGATATTAAAACCAGCAGACTGTGGTGTGATGATGGGTTGCAGGGAGATTGTGTTAGATGTCAACAAAGGCCTTACTTGGAGCAACCCTCGCGGATGCGCAGTAGTGGCTGGTGGTTGTGGAGTACATCGCCCACGAGGTGATGTGAACTGGTGCAGTGCTGTGTGGCACAGGATACGTACACAACGATGAGATCCTTACTGGTGAAATTGTCACCCCCTCTCCCCATTTTTTTACAGTAGGGATGCAAGTGCACACCTCTCCCCCAGTCCTATCCTAAACCTTGAAAATTCTAAATAAATATACCATGCTGCCCTGTGATCTCCACAGTCTAATTGTTGTTTGGCGAAGCTGTACTTCATACGTTACATAAGGGCTGCTTGTAAGCATCAATAACGAAACTCAATGTATTGCCTTCCTCCATGCTACACTAGGTGATACCCATAAAATAAATAGCCTATGGAAATTGTTAACATGCACAAGATGCTATCATTGTAATTTTTTATGCATCTTCACACTGTAAATGTTCCACAGCAAGAACGTACCTTATATGTTACGCTTAATTTCTCCAGAGACAGTATGGTAAACAATTTCCAGCTTTTTTAACTGTTTTAACAATCAAACTATTATGATTCTTTTAATTTCCCGCGGCAAGTGGGCTTTAGTAGGTTGTTTGAATTTGTCCTTAGAATAAACAAGACCTCTTGGTTTTTCCCAGAATAATTTAATTTCCCATCGGAAAAAACCTTTTCGGTGATAAATTCTTGGCAGTCGTGTTTTGGGTGCTAAAGCAACTAACGTTATAGTAAATTAAAGCAATAAAGGGTATTAAACAGGGTAATATATTGCAGTGCAATAACTGGCCGATAAATTATACTCCCTCCCCCCATGAACCATGGACCTTGCCGTTGGTGGGGAGGCTTGCGTGCCTCAGCGATACAGACAGCCGTACCGTAGGTGCAACCACAAGAGAGGGGTATCTGTTGAGAGGCCAGACAAACGTGTGGTTCCTGAAGAAGGGCAGCAGCCTTTTCAGTAGTTGCAAGGGCAACAGTCTGGATGATTGACTGATCTGGCCTTGTAACAATAACAAAAACGGCCTTGCTGTGCTGGTACTGTGAACGGCAGGAAGCAAGGGGAAACTGCGGCCGTAATTTTTCCCGAGGGCATGCAGCTTTAATGTATGATTAAATGATGACGGCGTCCTCTTGGGTAAAATATTCCGGAGGTAAAATAGTCCCCCATTCGGATCTCCGGGCGGGGACTACTCAAGAGGACGTCGTTATCAGGAGAAAGAAAACTGGCGTTCTACGGATCGGAGCGTGGAATGCCAGATCCCTTAATCGGGCAGGTAGGTTAGAAAATTTAAAAAGGGAAATGGATAGGTTAAAGTTAGATATAGTGAGAATTAGTGAAGTTCGGTGGCAGGAGGAACAAGACTTCTGGTCAGGTGACTACAGGGTTATAAACAGAAAATCAAATAGGGGTAATGCAGGAGTAGGTTTAATAATGAATAGGAAAATAGGAATGCGGGTAAGCTACTACAAACAGCATAGTGAACGCATTATTGTGGCCAAGATAGATACGAAGCCCACACCTACTACAGTAGTACAAGTTTATATGCCAACTAGCTCTGCAGATGACGAAGAAATTGAAGAAATGTATGATGAAATAAAAGAAATTATTCAGATAGTGAAGGGTGACGAAAATTTAATAGTCATGGGTGACTGGAATTCGGTAGTAGGAAAAGGGAGAGAAGGAAACGTAGTAGGTGAATATGGATTGGGGCTAAGAAATGAAAGAGGAAGCTGCCTGGTAGAATTTTACACAGAGCGCAACTTAATCATAGCTAACACTTGGTTCAAGAATTATAAAAGAAGGCTGTATACATGGAAGAAGCCTGGAGATACTGACAGGTTTCAGATAGATTATATAATGGTGAGACAGATACTTAGAACCAGGTTTTAAATTGTAAGACATTTCCAGGGGCAGATGTGGACTCTGACCACAATCTATTGGTTCTGACCTGTAGATTAAAACTGAAGAAACTACAAAAAAGTGGGAATTTAAGAAGATGGGGCCTGGATAAACTGAAAGAACCAGAGGTTGTACAGAGTTTCAGGGAGAGCATAAGGGAACAATTGACAGGAATGAGGGAAAGAAATACAGTAGAAGAAGAATGGATAGCATTGAGGGATGAAGTATTGAAGGCAGCAGAGGATCAAGTAGATAAAAAGACGAGGGCTAGTAGAAATCTTTGGCTAACAGAAGAAATATTGAATTTGATTGATGAAAGGAGAAAATATAAAAATGCAGTAAATGAAGCAGGCAAAAAGGAATACAAACGTCTCAAAAATGAGATCGACAGGAAGTGCAAAATGGCTAAGCAGGGATGGCTAGAGGACAAATGTAAGGATGTAGAGGCTTATCTCACTAGGGGTAAGATAGATACTGCCTACAGGAAAATTAAAGAGACCTTTGGAGATTAGAAAACCACTTGTATGAACATCAAGAGCTCAGATGTAAACCCAGTTCTAACCAAAGAAGGGAAAGCAGAAAGGTGGAAGGAGTATATAGACGGTCTATACAAGGGCGATGTACTTGAGGACAATATTATGGAAATGGAAGAGGATGTAGATGAAGATGAAATGGGAGATACGATACTGCGTGAAGAGTTTGACAGAGCACTGAAAGACCTGAGTCGAAACAAGGCCCCCGGAGTAGATAACATACCATTGGAACTACTGATGGCCTTGGGAGAGCCAGTCCTGACAAAACTCTACCATCTGGTGAGCAAGATGTATGAAACAGGCGAAATACCCTCACACTTCAAGAAGCATATAATAATTCCAATCCCCAAGAAAGCAGGTGTTGACAGATGTGAAAATTACCGAACTATCAGTTTAATAAGTCACAGCTGCAAAATACTAACGCGAATTCTTTACAGACGAATGGAAAAACTAGTAGAACCCGACCTCGGGGAAGATCAGTGTGGATTCCATAGAAATATTGGAACACGTGAGGCAATACTGACCCTACCACTTATCTTAGAAGCTAGATTAAGGCAGGGCAAACCTACGTTTCTAGCATTTGTAGACTTAGAGAAAGCTTTTGACAATGTAGACTGGAATACTCTCTTTCAAATTCTGAAGGTGGCAGGGGTAAAATACAGGGAGCGAAAGGCTATTTACAATTTGCACAGTAACCAGATGGCAGTTATAAGAGTCGAAGGACATGAAAGGGAAGCAGTTTGGGAAGCGAGTGAGACAAGGTTGTAATCTATCCCCGATGTTATTCAATCTGTATATTGAGCAAGCAGTGAAGGAAACAAAAGAAAAATTCGGAGTAGGCATCAAAATCCATGGAGAAGAAATACAAACTTTGAGGTTCGCTGATGACATTGTAATTCTGTCAGAGACAGCAAAGGACTGGGAAGAGCAGTTGATCGGAATGGATAGTGTCTTGAAAGGAGGATATCAGATGAACATCAGCAAAAGCAAAACGAGGATAATGGAATGTAGTCGAATTAAGTCGAGTGATGCTGAGGGAATTAGATTTGGAAATGAGACACTTAAAGCAGTAAAGGTGTTTTGCTATTTGGGGAGCAAAATAACTGATGATGGTCGAAGTAGAGAGGATATAAAGTGTAGACTGGCAATGGCAAGCACTTCTGAAGAAGAGAAATTTGTTAACATCGAGTATAGATTTAAGTGTCAGGAAGTCATTTCTGAAAGTATTTGTATGGAGTGTAGCCATGTATGGAAGTGAAACATGGACGATAAATAGTTTGGACAAGAAGAGAATAGAAGCTTTCGAAATGTGGTGCTACAGAAGAACGCTGAAGATTAGATGGTTAGATCAGATAACTATTGAGGAAGTATTGAATAGGATTGGGGAGAAGAGAAGTTTGTGGCATAACTTGACCAGATGAAGGGATCGGTTGGTAGGACATGTTCTGAGGCATCAAGGGATCACCAATTTAGTACTGGAGGGCAGCGTGGAGGGTAAAAATCGTAGAGGGAGACCAAGAGATGAATACACTAAGTAGATTCAGAAGAATGTGGGCTGCAGTAGGTACTGGGAGATGAAGAAGCTTGCACAGGATAGAGTAGCATGGAGAGCTGCATCAAACCAGTCTCAGGACTGAAGACCACAACAACAACAAATTATACTCACTAGAACAACTGTTTTGGACTGATGCTGGTGTAAACATCTTTGACAACAGTTATTTTTAGGTAATAAACAATGGACATGGTGTACCTTGTCATCAGCTATACCATTGTCCATCATCTACCTTGTTAAATTTGACGACCATGCGAGCTGTCCTAACTTTCAAGACCAATGGAAACACAAAATTTTGGATTTTGTGCCCTTTTATCTCATCTACCTGGGTTGTCGTTGTGGGAAAGGGGGGAATGGAGGTGGAGTGGTGACTCTGACCTTAACCGTGTGGGAGATCTGGTAACGATGCAAACGGTCTGTCCCAATATTTCTGTCAATTTTTGTGAGGGAACGTTAAATTCGATTCAACCTTTCATTTCATTAAGAGTTTCTATTTTCTATTTTATTGTAAACTTCTTTGTTGGATGTTTTATGATTGCCATTTTTGTAAGTGATCATAAGTTTGAAGCTTCCCTATTTACAATTATTTGAAAATGCCCTAAAGATGTTGAGACTCTTAAATGGGGATTTGTTTCCACAGTGCAGTAGGTACTGGGTAGAGGGTCAGGTACTGGGGGATGTCTACTAAAGGGGAGATCTCAACAACTTTGAAAAAAAAAAAAAAACGTATTCCTTTAATTCCCACTGTAATATTCTGTAATGTTGTTGCCTTACTAATATAAGCATCAAAGAGAAACAGAGAGAGAGAGAGAGAAAGAGTAATGATGATGATGATGATGATGATGACGAAGATGTGAAAATATTTGGCGCACGTACATAAGACATGAAAGTTAGTGTCGAGACAGTACCACACAGAGGTCAAACATCATGGTTGTATCTGTTTGTGTGTGTGTGTGTGTGTGTGTTTGTGTGTGTGTGTGTACAGTTCACAGGCATATATCTTTGAACATGACGCCACTTTACGCAAATGAGACGAATTCAACGAAAGCTTGCATATTTTTTTGATAAATCCTACATACCTTCGAACTTGGTGCCACTTTTACACAGTTCAAATAAATGACTAGTGATTTTAATACTACACTGAGATCAACTGGAGAGGCACAGGAGTTTGGAGGTAAGGCTGTGGGGAGAGAGCGAGAGGTTCATAGAAAAGAGGGTGAGGAAGAGAGAGGATGTGCAGTGAGACTTACTTCATGTATTGGGAAACATGCTGTGTCCTGTATCAATGGGGTATCGGGACTGTAATCATCGACAGTTCACAAGTGAAGCGAATAATGGTACCCCACAGGAAAATCGCAGAAAGGGACGGGAAGGAACATCTGCGGCCTCAGTGTGTATGCCTGGAGGCCTCATTCAGCGTGTTTGAGAGGCTGTTCTGGCAGCCATTGATTGAACAGTGTGCAAGTGGCGCACCTTAGAACAAACGATGCCTGTCGTCTGGGTTCTGAAGACATGCTTCGATCATTCCAGTGACCAGCAGAGAGGGTTGAGAATACCAGCGTTACTCACGCAGTTTCAACGAAGCTCACAATTTGCAGCATTTTCCCCAGAACTTGTCATGGTTCCGTGATTCTAAGTTGAATGGAAGGCTGGAACTAGAGACTCAGAAGCTTCTGTGATAGGCTAGGCTGTGACGTTCTAGACTTGCGCCATAGGGCTGATAGTTCTAGCCCCCCCCCCCCCCCCACTCAAATTGTGTTCACTAGACACCAGAGACTCAAGTAGCCAAATGTGTGTAGGCTGCACACAAGGGATTTTTGGATTAGGCGACTCTTCAGCCATTTCGGATAACGATAGCTGTTGCAACCTTAGAAGTAAGAGTGCAAGATCAACTAGACATGTCTCCTGCAGCTGAGAGTATTAAAATCCTAACATTCTCAACAAAGTGCCTGAGCTTGAAGCCCTCCTAAAAACCAATGAAGGTTTCTTAATACTAGATACAGCAAACTGATTAAAGCCTGGAGCTGACTGTAGTTAGACCTTTGGGGAAAATTACACATATACCAAAAGAACAGGTGAATGTGTAATGAAGGTGATGTATTTGCTGCAGTGAATAAGAAATTTAAATCCACTGAGACAGAAATTACAGCTGCATGTGTGATGCTTCCGGCGACACTCAGTAGCAAGCATGCGCATAAAATTATAATAGGGTCCTGTTATCGATCACCATGCTCACGTGATGATATAACCTAAAAGTATAGAGGAAACCTCTCTTTGCTTGTACATAATTTTCCTGGCACTGTAATCGCTGGAGGATACTTCAGTCATTCGAAAATCAATGGGGATAATTAAAGTTTTGTTAGTGTGAGGCATTAGAAGATATCTTCTAAAACGACACTAAATGCTTGTCTGAAAACTGAGCACATAGTTCATAGCCCCACTCGTAATGCAAATGATGGAAATCAAATAGCAGCAAACATACGTGACCTCTTTGAGGAAGTCCACATCGAAACTGCTATCACTGACCATGAACAATTTATAGAAATGACGAATACGAATGTACAAAGAGCAACTAAAAGAGGCAGAAAGATTTATTTTTTCAGCATATTAGATTGAAAAGCACTACTGTGAAGTCTGCGTGAATAACATGAAACTTTTAGTTTATGATAGGAACATGGACAGGAACTGTGGCTTATGTTTAAAACGATAATACACTATGCACTGGGTCGATATTTACACAATAGAATAGATCACAGCGGAAGAGATACTCGATGGCATACAGTAACTGTACAGAAACTTCTAAGGAATACTCTACTGCATAGTAGGTATAAAACAAAGCGCGGGTGTTACAAAAAGGTACGGCCAAAATTTCAGGAAACATTCCTCACACACAAATAAAGAAAAAATGTTGTGTGGACATGTGTCCGGAACCGCTTAATTTCCGTGTTAGAGCTCATTTTAATTTCGTCAGAATGTACTGTACTTCCTCGATTCACCGCCAGTTGGCCCAATTGAAGAACGGTAATGTTCACTTCGGTGCTTGTGTAGACATGCACGATGGAGCTCCTGCACATTTCAGTCGAAGTGTTCGTACGCTTCTCAACAACAGATTCGGTGACCGATGGATTGGTAGAGGCGGACCAATTCCATGGCCTCCACGCTCTCCTGACCTCAACCCTCTTGACTTTCATTTATGGGGGCATTTGAAAGCTCTTGTCTACGCAACCCCGGTACCAAATGTAGAGACTCTTCGTGCTCGTATTGTGGACGGCTGTGATACAATACGCCATTCTCCAGGGCTGTATCAGCGCATCAGGGATTCCATGCGACGGAGGGTGGATGCTTGTATCCTCGCTAACGGAGGACATTTTGAACATTTCCTGTAACAAAGTGTTTGAAGCCACGCTGGTACGTTCTGTTGCTGTGTGTTTCCATTCCATGATTAATGTGATTTGAAGAGAAGTAATAAAATGAGTTCTAACATGGAAAGTAAGCGTTTCTGGACACATGTCCACATAACATATCTTCTTTCTTTGTGTGTGAGGAATGTTTCGTGAAAGTTTGGCCGTACCTTTTTGTAACACCCTGTAGATGGAGAGATGCTGAAAGAAACGAATTTGACATTCAAGAGAGCGATGCATGAAGCGTTCAACGACAACCGTAGCAGAATATTGTCGAAAGATCTTTCAAACGCAAAGAAATTTTGGTCAAATGTAAAGGCTGTTACTGGCACGAAAGTTAGCGTCCAGTCATTCATAGGCGAGGCAGCAACTGAAATTAAGAGTAACAAAAGTAGAAACGCTTAACTCAGTTGTCAAGTGTTCCTTTAAAAAGAAACACCGGAGAGTATTGCCCCAATTTAAATCTCATAGCGATGGAGACGTGAATAGCAAAGGTTGCACCTGTCTACACTACAGGTGATCCACAAAACTACCGTCGAAAACCCTTGATATCTATTTGTTGTAGAATAGTCCGCCCCTGGTAGCTGAGTGGTCAGCACGACAGAATGTCAATCCTCAGGGCCCGGGTTAGATTCCTGGCTGGGTCGGAGGTTTTCTTCGCTCAGGGAGTGGGTGTTGTGTAGTCCTGATCATCATCATTTCATCCACATCGACGCGCAAGTCGCCGAAGTGGCTTGAAATCGTAAGACTTGCACCAGGCAAACGGTCTCCCCGGCGGGAGGCCCTAATCACACGACATTATTATTATGTTGTAGAATCTCGAGCAGAACGATCTCCTCCGTGCCAGCTGCCATAGATTCCGAAAACGCCTATCACGTGAAACCCGACTCGTACTTTCCTCACATGACATCCTGAAACCCGCGGACCAAGACAGTATCTATCGCTAGTCGAAAAGTGTTCGACTCAGTAACACACTTACGCTTATTACAAAAGTACGATCATGTGGGGTATCAGACGAAATTTGTCACTGGATTGAGGATTCCTTGGTAGGGGAGACATAGCGTGTTTTCTTGCACAGTCATCGACGAAGTTAGAAGTAGCCGTGGGTGTACCCTAGGGAAGTGTGTTGGGTCCCTTGCTGTTCACGGTATACGTTAATTATTCGACAAGCAACATAAATAGTAACCTCAGACTTTTCGCAGGTGATACAGTTATCTAGAACGAAGTACAGTCGGAACAAACCTGTACAAATACAATCAGACCTATTTCAAAGTCGGGGGAAGACTGGCAGATTGCCTCGTGTACAGAAATGAAAAACTGTGCGTTTCACAAAACAACAACTCACAGTATCCTATGAATATAATAACATCAGAGAGTCATAGTCAGAATCTTTAAACTCATACAAATACCTCGGTGTAGAACTTGGTAGAGAAATGGAATGGAACCATCACATAGGCTCATTCATGGGTAAAGTCAGGAAGCAGACTTCGGTTAAATGGTAGAATAAAATCAGTCTACAAACGAGATTGCTGACAAACCACTCATGCAACACATCCTAGAATATTGCTCAAGTGTGTGGGACCTGTGTCATATGGGATCAGCAGGGGATATTGAACGACTACAGCTAAGGGCAGCACGAATGACCGTAGGTTTGGTTGGCCCGTGAGCGAGTTTCAAAGAGATGATGAAAGAATTAAACTGACAGGATCTTTAAGATAGACGGAAACCATGACGAAAAAGTCTACTGACGAAGTTTGAAGAAACGGCTTTAAGTGATGACTCTAGGAATATAGTACAGTCCCCTACCTATCTCTCCCATGTCATCAGACTAATTACACCATGTACAGAAACACTGAAAAAAATTATTTCCATGAAAAAAGGATAATAATAATTGGTACAGTAGGACTTACACTTTGCCCTGCACTTAACATTGGTTCGCTGAGCATAGATGTACTCTACTGGATATTAAAAATTCTACTCCACGAAGACGACATGCTACAGACGTGAAATTTGACCGACAGGAAGAAGATGCTGTGATATGCAAATGATTAGCTTTTCAGAGCATTCACACAAGGTTGGCGCCGGTGGCGACACCTACAGCAGTTGACCGGTGTTGCCTGGTGAAATGTTGTTGTGATGCCTCGTGTAAGGAGGAGAAATGGGTACCATCACGATTCCGACTTTGATAAAGGTCGGATTATAGCCTATCGCGATTGCGGTTTATCGTATCGCGACATTGCTGCTCGCGTTGGTCGAGATCCAACGACTGTTAGCAGTATATGGAATCGGTGGGTTCAGGAGGGTAATACGGAACGCCGTGCTGGATCCCAACGGCCTCGTATCACTAGCAGTCGAGATGACAGGCATCTTACCCGCATGGCTGTTACGGACCGTGCACCCATGTCTCGATCCCTGAGTGAACAGATGGGGACGTTTGCAACCATCTGCACGAACAGTTCGACGACGTTTGCAGCAGCATGGACTATCAGTTCGGAGACCATGGCTGCGGTTACCCTTGACGCTGCATCACAGACAGGAACGCCTGCGATGGTGTACTCAACGATGAAACCGGGTGCACGAATAGCAGAACGTCATTTTTCGCATGAATCCGAGTTCTCTTTACAGCATCATGATGGTCGCATCCGTGTTTGGCGACATCGAGGTGAACGCACATTGGAAGCGCGTATTCGTCATCGCCATACTGGCGTATCACCCTGCGTGATGGTATGGGGTGTCACTGGTTACACGTCTCGGTCACCTCTTGTTCTCATTGACGGCACTTCGAACAGTGGACGTTACATTTCAGATGTGTTACGACCCGTGGCTCGGTCCTGCATTCGATCCCTGCGAAGCCCTAGATTTCAGCAAGATAATGCACGACCGCGTGTTCCAGGTCCTGTAGGGCTCTTTCTGGATACAGAAAATGTTCTATTGCTGTCCTGGCCAGCACATTCTCCAGATCTCTCACCAACTGAAAACCTCTGTTCAATGGTGACCGAGCAACTGCCTCGTCACAATACGCCAGTCACTACTCTTGATGAACTGTGGTATCGTGTGAAGCTGCATGAGCAGCTGTACCTGCACGTGCCATCCAAGCTCTGTTTGACTCAATTTCCAGGCGTATCAAGGTCGTTATTACGTCCAGAGGTGGTTGTTCTGGGTACTGATTTCTCAGGATCTATGTACCAAAATTGCGTGAAAATGTAATCACATGTCAGTTCTAGTATAATATATTTTTCCAATGAATACTCGTATATCATCTGCATATCTTCTTGTTGTAGCAATTTTAATGGCCAGTAGTGTAGATGTAGACGTAAATGTTCCCCATTTAGCTTTTTTTGTTTAAATTTCCCCCCATTATCGTTATCTTATATTTTTTATCTTTCATGCCTCCACCATCTTAGATTTTTCAGACTTCAGCGCTGACTGGCAAAAATTGGATGCATCTAAACTGCCAAGGGCATCCTACTTATTCTGTAGCATAATGTGGAGTTTTTTGAAACGTCCTGACAAATTAAAGCTTTAGCGGCGAGTTCATCTTGTATTTCTTGGTCTACAAACTCGATTTCCAGGCAGCTTCAATGTAAGGTGTCAGGCAAATCCAACACCTTCCATGAAAACCCTGACGTGATAACCAAATCCAGTAGTATGTCATATAGCTCCGAATAAACCGTGACATTAAATTAACCAAAGTAATACGAGTAACGAGTGAGCAAATGAAATGCCACAGACTAACAGAAGAATGCCTAAATGCATGTCATACCTTCCCACTGTGAGACAGACGCAGTTCCGAGGGGAGAAACGAGAAGAGAAGCCGAGAGCAGAACCGTGTTAAGCTGGAACGCCCTACGATAAGGGACGGACACCCACGTCTCCAGCTAACCGCTAGGACCACTCCAGCCGCTAGTTTTAGCGTGAGACTTTTTCGCATCTCTGTTACGTCAGGACCACCCCCCAGCCCATATTAAAAGCTAGAGCCCTCCAGAAGAACAGTATAGATCTTACGATAACACAAAAAGGGCCACCCCAGTCACAAGTTTTAGCGTGAGACTTTTTCGCGTCTCTGTTACGTCAGGACCACACCCCAGCCCATTTTAAAAGATAGAGACCTCCAGAAGAACAGTATAGATCTTACGATAACGCTAAAAGGACCACACCAGTTGCAAGTTTTTGCGTGAGACTTTTTCACATCTCTGTTACATTGCAAACTTTATAAACATTGCCCCACCATGACAAGTATAACGTTTCTCATTGGATAGACAGAATTTTTGTAGGCAGAGCTTAAGGTTAACATTGAGACCCTGATTTGTCAGATGAAAACACAGCCAGATAGTTTTTTTAAACTAACTTTGGTAAATTGTAATAAGGAGAAGTTAGGAAAAGAGTTGCTTCCGAGACGGCGAGGTGAGTGGAGCTGTGCTACCCGCCGCCCCCTGACGAAAACCGACAAGGTAATGAACGCACGCGATGCCGCATAACAGCGCATAAAGCTTCACTCAGAACTGCAGAAGTCTCATCTGTTACACCCCCTTTTTGCGTAATACTAGTGTCGATCATCAATTAAATCTCATGGTGTTCACATTTGCCACTTGAAATAAAAATCTGAAACGCGATTATTTTTCTGTTATATAGTTATTGAGAAGCCACATCAGCCACTGTAATGTACGACAAGTTAGATAAGTAATTAAAGATAATTGAGGGTTACTGTAGACCATTTTGATAGTTGTCTCTTTTGTGAAACTTAATTTAAATCTAGATTATAGACGTGATATGGCATAGGTCATCTATCGATCCATTGTAGAACTTGGAAACCCATTCAGGGAATATTCGTTCACATTTTTGTGGAACGCAGTTGGTTTTTACCATCCTGTATTCAAACATCTCCTTTTATCAATAGTGCAATTTATAAACGATGTTTTGTGAGTAGAATAAAATTTCCAATGGTTATTTTACCAGCTAATTAAAAATAGGAAAGCCTTTAACCCCTTCCACTAAATTTAATTAGTATTGAGATTCTTTTACAGGGAGTGCAGTGGAGCTGACGCTGAAATCATTAAGTATTTGGTTATATCATCGCTAGTCTCACTGAACTCTTTTGAATTCTACATGTCATGTGTGGTCTGGCGTCTCCTTACCAGCAACAGGTCCCAGGTTCAAACTAGTCAATTCCCTAAAAAACACGCTCAGAGCGTCGTTGCGCGAAAGTGGTAGGGAGACACAATATAGAACAAACAGACACCACGCAGAATGTTAGAAAATGGCGACCCTGCCAAGATGGTAAAATACCATGATTGAAGGTCGCCACATGCCTAACTAGGTCAGAAAAATATCCTGTTGAAAAATTTTCGTAATAAAAAAAATTTTTTTGAACGTTATAAATAGTCGAAAACAGTAGCTGCAGCGATAGATAGAAAGAAAGTATTCTATAAAAGTGAGACATTATAGCAGAGACAATAGCATAATTAAGTTATGAATTTTAAAAATTGTTAGAATTAAGTTTTCTCCTTAATGCAAGCGCACAGGTGGCGGATACATCGTTGACAAGTTGGTTCTGACCCAACAAGTAAGTGAATGGATTGTCAAGTCGTGTGTGCAAAAAGTTTATGAAACGCGTGAGATCGTATGAGCGCATGTTGACGCGAAGTAGGGCGCGTGAATTGCTTTTAAAACAGAAAATAAGGGATTCGGAAAGATAAGCAATGGCAAATCGAGACCTTGACCGAATTGAAGTAGAGACCCAGCATGAAAATGGACAGACAATTGAGGACAGTACAACAGACGATGCAGAATCTCGAGAAATGGGGCATATAACGCACCATAACGAGGATAATGTACGTCAAGGCATAGAAAACGTAAGTCAGCATACGACAGAGGAGCAGGAAAGTAGAGAGACAGTCAATGAGGATTCTAACTTGCGTCTTGAATACGTGGAACCCATAGTACAAGTAATCAGAGTTCCCTCACCATAGAGTACAAGGAATGCGAGCAGAAACGTGTCACAGCACAGTTCAATGCAATCGGTTGCGAACCAACACTTGGGCGAAAACACAGAGCTTAGGACGTCGGAAGAAAACGCAATAGGACCCACCAATCTGGCAGAATTATTACAACAAATTACGGAAACCATGACAAGGCAAAATAAAGAAATAGCGAACCAAATTCAAATTCAGAATGCAGAAACCACGAGACAAATGCGTGAGATTAAAGAACAAAACAAAAAAAATTCAGTTACACCTAAGTCATATTGAAGACGGGGCAAAAGAATCTCGAGAAGTGATGGGAAACTTAATAACAGGTCACAATCAATTGAGAACAGACATTGACAAGGTACAAGCGGACGTACAAATATTGCGTAATGACATTCAGGACGAGAGCAAAACATTACGTAACAACCCCCAGTGAGAAGTCAAGAAACTAGAGAAACAGAGAAACGTAATCACTAGACAAGCAGCAGGTACAGCGCGTGAAATTGTTGAAAACAGTGTGTTACAAACGTATCACAAAAGCAACGCTGAAAAGATATGATAACCGCATGGTCAAAATAGAAGCGCAAACGGAGCGACAATTTCAGAAATTGCGAACAGAGTTGTTGCAAACCATTGAAGAGCTTAGTGAACAGGATCGAACAAGCACAGAGTCTGCAACCACATCCGTATCTGTAACAGCACCGGAAAAACAAGCAATTAGCGAAGACGCATTTGCGATTCCAACCACAGGCGGAAAGTAACATGCGTGAAATCAGACAGCCTGCACAGCAACAAACTCGTTTCGAAATTCTTGATGAACAAACGACATCACAAACACATGCGGAACAACAAATGTATGATTCAAGACAGTTTGGATCGTGCAATGAAGCAGCAAGATTAGCCAGACAAGATACCGAACCAATGCCTGTCAACGGAAAGCCAGGTCGCGAAGAGTACAGTGCAATGCATTCAGCTACACGTTCACAACCGATGGAAGAAAATTATAGCGTACCACTCCAACGATACTACGCAAGGGTAGGCGAAAGTTACAGTGGACAATATCCAATGGATCTACCACAACCGGAAAGAACGACGGGAGAAATGGTCATAAACAAAAGTGGAGAAGATTCGCGAATTTCATATGGAACTATGACGAAGTACGACAACGATCATTTCCTCACAGTCAGAAAATTTCAACACTTTCGAGAAGGAAACTCATTACATCCACGAACTTTTATTGATCAATTCCGAGTAGGATTACCAGAACACCGGACGCTAGCACACAAATTAGACTTTATATGTGCACAAATGTCAGGAACAGTCGCAGAAACCATGCAGAATGTTGCAGCGACATGCCTATCGTACGAAGATTTCAGAGAGAAGTTTCTCTCACGATATTGGTCCAGCGAAGCACAGAACAGAGTGAAGTAGGAATTATTACAGATCCCATATTTTGAAAATTCAGGAGAGAAGAGTCCCGTGAAATTTTTCGAATTAATGGCAAAGAAAAATCAATGCTTACATGTACCATACAGTGACGGAGAGTTGATTAAATTTTGCGCGATGAAGCTACCATTGAAATACCAGCAATCATTAGTAGGTCGCGGAGGCAATGACGTCGAAGCATTTAAAGGTGTTCTAAGGGAACTAGAGTTCATATTTTTGGAAGATGACGCAAGAAAAAGACGAAGCGCACGTGAAAACGAAAGCAAAAAGCAGTGGAATCCACAAGACACAGTACGAAGAAACAATAATAACGAACCATGTGATAACTTCGCACCAAGGAACGACAATAGATTTCAAGAAAGAACCGGTTATGGATTTAGAAGAGAATATGGCAATAACTATAATTCACCCAGGAACGGTAACAACTATTACAGAGGGAATAACGACAACCGGAACGGGTACTGGAGAACCAATAGACCGACAAATTATCAACAAAGAAACCACTATCAACAAGCTGAACAAGAAAAGAGAATAAAGATAGAAGAGGTGGAGGTAAGACCACCAAACCCCGATAAACGTTCGAATTGACAGCTAAGCGCCCATGCCAAAGGGAATGACGCACCGACCTAAGGACAATTGCAGCACCTTGAACAGAGAAGTAAAAATCTTGTCACGAGAAGAGAAGAAGGAAGAAACAAATCCGCAGGGACAAGATGAAAACGAAGACAAGAAAATAACAATATCGTGTTGGGACGAAATTAATTGGGAGAATACTGACGGGGAAGATGAATTACCAGACGCATGCACAACGAATGTAGGAGGAAAGGACGAAGTAATGCAGAGCTATTTCAGATGGAAACCAGGGAAAGCGAATTCAATGAGGATAATGCGCAGACGACAGAAGTTGAAAATAAGTTACGAGTGGGCACACAACCCAACGTATATAATGAAGGAAGTTATGAAGCGATAATTAGAGCATTTAGGTGCGATTATGTGGAAGTAGCGACGAAGAAGGAGAAGATAGACGAGGATGAGGAAAAAGTAGACGATGTTGAAGAAAGCGTAAATGAAGGAAGAAATAGAGAAGAGGAAATAAAAGAGAGAGAAGTAGCAGTCGAAGCTTACCCTACAGAAAGTTCGAATTCACAGGGGAAATTCCTAAAAAGACTCATGTATGATTCAGTGGAGGATTCGTTAATGCAAGAACAAGAAGAACAGAACCAACCCTTTCAAATTCAACCAATTGTGAAGGCCATGGTAAAGCATATCACAGTCAATATTGTAATTGATAGCGGAAGTGAACTAACTGGGATCTCAGAAAATTTATTCATGCAGTGTAATGCCAATGAGGAATTGCCAGTTCTGAAAACATGTAATATTAAAGTAAGAGGTGAAAGACTCCTCACTTTCGATAACTAACTTATTAAAAAACAAACTTCACACTTAAATAAAGAAAGAAAGTAATTAAAAATTAATAATAGCATAAAATTATTCTTCGCTTGTCATTTTTGAGAATAATGTCGAAGAATATAAAAATATAAATTAGTAATACAAACTAGCATAGAACAGAATAACGTGGCTGAACAGTAGGCAACAAAAATTAGATAACGGAATAATTTTTGACTGGCTTAGACAATGATTCAATCATTGCCTAACTTCAGTACAAAAATTAAGTTCGAAGGGTGGTGATATGTAAGGTGTCAGGCAAATCCAACACCTTCCATGAAAACCCTGACGTGATAAGCAAATCCAGTAGTATGTCACATAGCTCCGAAAAAATCGTGACATTAAATTAACCAAAGTAATACGAGTAACGAGTGAGCAAATGAAATGCCACAGACTAACAGAAGAATGCCTAAATGCATGTCATACCTTCCCACTGTGAGACAGACGCAGTTCCGAGGGGAGAAACGAGAACAGAAGCCGAGAGCAGAACCGTGTTAAGCTGGAACGCCCTACGATAAGGGACGGACACCCACGTCTCCAGCTAACCGCTAGGACCACTCCAGCCGCAAGTTTTAGCGTGAGACTTTGTCGCATCTCTGTTACGTCAGGACCACCCCCCAGCCCATATTAAAAGCTAGAGCCCTCCAGAAGAACAGTATAGATCATACGATAACACAAAAAGGGCCACCCCAGTCACAAGTTTTAGCGTGAGACTTTTTCGCGTCTCTGTTACGTCAAGACCACCCCTCAGCCAATGTTAAAAGATAGAGCCCTCCAGAAGAACAGTATAGATCTTACGATAACGCTAAAAGGACCACACAAGTTGCAAGTTTTTGCGTGAGACTTTTTCACATCTCTGTTACGTTGCAAACTTTATAAACATTGCCCCACCACGACAAGTATAACGTTTCTCATTGGATAGACAGAATTTTTGTAGGCGGAGCTTAAGGTTAACATTGAGACCCTGATTTGTCAGATGAAAACACAGCCAGATAATTTTTTTTAAACCAACTTCGGTAAAATGTAGTAAGGAGAAGTTAGGAGAAGAGCTGCTTCCGAGACGGCGAGGTGAGCGGAGCTGTGCTGCCCGCCGCCCCCTGAGAAACACCGACAAGGTAATGAACGCACGCGATGCCGCATAACAGCGCATAAAGCTTCACTCAGAACTGCAAAAGTCTCATCTGTTACACCCCCTTTTTGCGTAATACTAGTGTCGATCATCAATTAAATCTCATGGTGTTCACATTTGCCACTTGAAATAAAAATCTGAAACGCGATTATTTTTCTGTTATATAGTTATTGAGAAGCCACATCAGCCACTGTAATGTACGACAAGTTAGATAAGTAATTAGAGATAATTGAGGGTCACTGTAGACCATTTTGATAGTTTTCTCTTTTGTGAAACTTAATTTAAATCTAGATTATAGACGTGATATGGCGTAGGTCATCCTTCGATCCATTGTAGAACTTGGAAACCTATTCAGGGAATATTCGTTTACATTCTTGTTGAACGCAGTTGGTTTTTACCATCCTGTATTAAAACATTTCCTTTGGTCAATAGTGCAGTTTACAAACGATGCTTTGTGAGTAGAATAAAATTTCCAATGGTAAACTTAACTGCTTTTTCGACGTTATTTTACCAGCTGACTAAAAATAGGAATGCCTTGAACCCCTTCCTCTAAATTTAGTTAGTATTAAGATTCTTTTACAGGGAGTGCAGTGGATCTGACGCTGAAATCATTAAGTATTTGGTTATATCATCGCTAGTCTCAGTGAACTCTTCTGAACTCTACATGTCATGTGTGGTCTGGCGTCTCCTTACCAGCAACAGGCCCCAGTTCAAAGTAGTCAATTCCCTAAGAAACACGCTCAGAGCATCGTTGCGCGAAAGTGGTAGGGAGACACGATATAGAACAAACAGACACCACGCAGAATGTAAGAAAACCTACTTATTCTATAGCGTAGTGTGGAGTTATTTGAAACTTCCTGACAAATTAAAGCTTTAGCGGCGAGTTCATCGTGTATTTCATGGTCTACAAATACGATTTCCAGGCAGCTTCAATTCCTGTAAGAATGAAGAAAATCTAAGAGGGGCAGTCTGTAAGCTTTCTTTGTAAGGATAATAGATGGCTGCTCCCTCTGAATGCGGAAAACCGCAAGATAATGCCTCTGACAAATAGAAGGAAGTCAGTAGTTCGCGATTATTTGAAGAGTTTAGACCATCTTGAACACGTCACACTGTATCAGTATATATAGGTGATACTAAGAAGCAGTATAGAAATGGATGACCAGCAAAAACTAGTTGAGTGGAATTCGAATGGAACTTGAATCTTTGAAGTGCAGTGCATCTGTAAAACAAATTGCATACAACACGCTTTTGAGACTAATTCTACAATTCTGTCACAGCGTTTGGAGGTCTTATGCTGTAGGTGTGATTCTGGATGCTCATCGAATGTAGGACGTCTGTCTGGAAGTTAGCGGATCAATACAGACGACTATCAGAGTATCTGGCATTGCCCAAGTACGTATTTCTTCCAATATTATGTCAGCCCATCTCCCCTTCATCTCTCTCTCTGTCCATTTCTCCCCCCCCCCCCTCCTGCCTCTCTGTCTAACACCAACGTCAGCACCCTCTTACCCACTACTCCACCCCCAATTTTGTCCATCTGCTCCTGCCCCTCGTCTGTTCATCTCCTCGTCTCCCTCTCCCTCTTCATCTCCTCGTCCCACAATCAGTTCATCTCCTCCTCTTCCCATTCTCTGTCCATTTCTTCCTCCTCATCTTTTCATCTCCTCCTTCCAACTCTTCCTGTCTTTCTCTTCCTCCACCGGTCTCTGCCCATCTCCTCTTCTTTCCTTTATCTGACCATCAATTCCGTTACCCTCTGTTCATTTCCTCTTCCCTCTGAAAAAAACTCCTCCTCCCTCATATGTGTGCCTATCTCTTCCTTCTCCTCACTGTCTGTTCATCTCCTCCTGCCTCCTTCTCTCTCTCTACATCATTACGCTCACCCCAACAGGAGGTTTGTGATTCTTATTCCTATAGTGTCTCTTTCCTGATTATAACTAGTATGTGCACCAAAATTGGTTAAAATCCCTCCACGGGCTTAGGAAAAAATTTTACCTGGGTCTTGCACTCATACGATCACGTAAAATGCAGTTCACATACTTTCCACGTACTTCTCACGTATCTATACAAGAATTACACCTATATCTCTAGCGATCTTGGTAACACCATTTCATTTTCATGACAGTCGACGTTTAGGACGTCGTGTTTCTTGAACTATTTGCTGTACAATAATATAACTTTGCAAGTACGTCGACTGGTATATGTTGCTACTATCTGTGAAATGTCTTGTGAATAGATTTAAAACGAAAGAAGTAATAAATTTAAAACTCGCGAGTGATGCGGCCGCTTTTCACGTATATCAGTGTTTCCGACGTCATGCCTCCTGAACTGTTTGTCATACAGTGGCATATTTTTCTAGATACAGTCAGCTCCATAAGTGGATAGTGTCTACAAAATGTGTTGAAACTAGAGTAGTAGTAAAGAAGTAACAGTTTAAAAGGCCACGCTTGATGCAGCAGTTCTTTATGTCTATTTGAAGGCATAGCACCTGATTCAAATGGTTCAAATGGCTCTGAGCACTATGGGACAACATCTGAGGTCATCAGTCCCCTAGACTTAGAACTACTTAAACCTAACTAACCTAAGGACATCACACACATCCATGCCCGAGACAGGATTCGAACCTGCGACCATAGCAGCAGTGCGGTTCCTGACTGAAGCGCGTAGAACCGCTCGGCCACAGTGGCCGGCAGAGCTCCTGAATTGTGTGTCGTGCCACGATGTGTTTTTATAGATACATATAGCGGCAGATGAACGTACTGTCTGCTAAAAGTATTGCGAATAGGGTTAGTAGTTTAGTCTAGATATAATGGGGGTGAGTGAGGTGAAATGGAAAGAAGCAAAAAGTGGTATAACGGCAGTAGCACTCGTTATAATTATAAATGTTGGGCAGTGTGACGTCTGTTAACAACTCAACGATAGGACTTTTCCCATCAGAATCGACAGCAAACAAACATAGACAGTGATGATTCAATTATATATGCTGACGTCGCAAGCTGACTATGAAGAGAGAGAGAGAAAGTATATGAGGATATTGAAAGAGTAATTCAATACCTAAAGGGAGATGAAAATTTAACAGTCATGGGGGAATGGAATACGGTTATAGGGAAAGGAGTAGAAGAGAGGGTTAGGGTAGAATATGATCTTGTCACTAGGGATGAGAGGGGAGAAAGACTAATTGAGTTCTGCAATCAAGTTCAGCTAGTAATAACGAATACTCTGTTCAGGAATCACAAAAGGAGGAGATATGCTAGGAAAAGGCCGGAAGATACGAGAAGATTTAAATTATATTACATCTGGTTCAGGCAGAGATTTCGAAATAAGATACTGGATTGTTAGGCGTACCCAGGAGCAGATTAAAATTTACTAGTGATGAAGAGTAGGCTGAGGCTTAAGAAATTAGTCAGGGAGAATCAGTAAAGGTGTGGGATACGAAAGTACTAAAGGATAAGGAGATACGCTCGAAGTTCTATAGATACAGCCAGAAGGAATAGCTCAGTAGGTACTTAAGTTGAAGAGGAATGGACATCTCTAAAAATGGCAGTCACTGAAGCTGGAAAGATAAACATATGAACAAAGAAGGTAAATTCGAAAAAACCATGGGTAACAGAAGAAACACTTCATTTGATCGGTGAAAAAAGTACAAAAATGTTCAGGGAAATTCAGGATACAGAAATACAAGTCACTTAGGAAAGAAATAAACAGGCAGAATAGGGAAGCTAAGGCGAAATGGCTGCGAGGGAAATGCGAAGAAGTCGAAAAGGAAATGATTGTCGGTCGGACTGACTCAGCCTACAGAGAATCAAAACAACATTTGGTGAAAGCAAAGACCAGGTGGTAACATTAAGAGCGCAATGCGAATTCCACCTTCAAATACAGAGTAGAGAGTAGATGGGTGGTAAGAGTACTATGAATGCCTCTGCGACGTCACAGAAGGAAAATCAGGAGTCGATATAAAGGAGATAGGGGATTTAATATAAGAATCAGAATTTAGAAGAGCTTTGGCAGACTTAAGACGAAATAAGGTAGAAGGGATAGATTACTTTCCATCAGATTTCTACAATCACTAGGGGAAGTGGCAACGAAGTCATTATTCACGTTGGCGTAGAATGTTTGCCTAGCGACATACCATCTGAGTTTCAGAAAAACATGATCCAAACAACTGCAGACACTTCAAGGGATGATAAGTGCAAGAATTATAGCATGATCAACTAAACAGAGTAGATGGAAAACACTGACAAGACGAAGGCGTAGTATGACAGGACATCTGTTAAGACATCACGGAATAACTTCCTTCGTTCTACAGGGAGCTTAACCCTCTACTGCCCACCGTGACTCTGAAGTCACGTCAAATTTTATCGTTATATTTCGCATTAGGATCGTTATTTCTTTCTTGACCAGTGTGACTTGAGTGTTACAATATGGCTGCTTTATACACAAACAATGTAACTGCCCACTGTGACCTCAGAGTCACAGAACTATTTTTAAAAAATAATTTTTTTCAAAAACAAAAATTCACCTGATATGTGTTAAATACATTATTCTCTAACATTCTGTGCATATAAATATTTTTTTCTACAGGAAATAATAATTTGGGCAATAGAGGGTTAAGAGGGTAAAAGCTGTAGAGGAAGACAGAGACTGGAATACGTCCAGCAAATAATTGAGAGCGTAGGTTGCAAGTTCTCCTCTGAGATGAAGAGGTTGGCACAGGACAGGAATTTGCGTCGGGCCACATCAAACCAGCCAGTCATTGCCTGCATGGAACACAAAAGAAATGCGCTCATACTGTAATGAATTTCTTTCACTGGGTGCAGTACAGTAGGTTAGTGTGTTTGTGTATAGATGTAAAAATGAGATCACGGGTGAATCTCATCTGTGCAATTTACAGGAAATCATTACTCTATTTCTTGCATATTTCAACTCACTTTCACGTAGTTCCCTGGAGCAGTCCTTTATTGTGCAATATGCACTCGTGCCAGACTGCCTGCAGAAACATCTGTTGCACTCCTTCATGAAGGTCGTTCCTGGCACACAAAATATTTCCTCGAAAAGACGAGTTCCTCCTAGAAAAGAAAATGGTTATTAAAACAGCGATCCCACGTTCACAGGAGGCAAGGTGCTTTACATGGAATGCAGTATTCATTTCGGACTCTTAATGCCACCACAAGGCCGTAAGTAATTCCGTGTGTCTGGCGTGTCACGACTTTTTCTGTAGTATATTACATAGTCTAAACGCTTTTCGCTAGTTTACCATGCACCATCTTTGAAAATACGAGGTTTCACAATTCATATGGAGCAACTGACACTTCCAAAGCAACAACTGCCAGTTTCTACGAAACAACCGACAATTCCTACGGGGCACCTTACCAATGTAGAGGAAATGTAGAGGACAGGGCGTGTTAACTGCAGCGAAATTTGAGCAGAAACGCTTTTTACCTATCCTACAGTTCGTGCACTACGTTGTCTGACGAAGGTTGTTGTGGAACCGACTAGTGCGACATTTCTTATGGAACGCAAACATTTCTGAAAGACAACATTTGAGTGCTTACAATCGTGGATGAGCAAGTGGATAGATAAGTAGCCCTAGTTGGGAATAATAAATACGTCACCCCATAATCACAAAGGTTTTTGTTGGCGTAGGGAACACGTTGTTCAGGATAAGGAACAGTGGTTCAAAGTAATGTTCGCTTACGAATTCCACTTCGTTGTGGCGAATGAGTGTACCCGACAGGGAATGTAGGGACAGAGAACAAGTTACGCACCGCTGAACGTTCACGAACGTCATCAATATGGTCTAGGCGTTATCCCGCGGGCAGGCGGTATGCGCAGTGGCCAATCACCGCTGCATGTCTTTGCGCGAGGTACCATTACAAAACGACGGTAATGCAGGGAGATTATTATGAATCATGCCCATCTGTTTAGGGACACGTTGGCTCCCGGCTTTCTGTTTACGGACGACAATGCCCACCCAAACAGGACCACTGAAGTGTTGTTGGACATACTGGAAAATGAAGGTACTGAACGTATAAAATGGCATGCATACTCTCCTGCCCTAAACCCATAGGGCATGCCTGGGATATTCTTAGCAGACGCGTTTGTCAATGAATAGCCCTTATCTGAGCTTTGCAAGAACTGAAAAACACCTCGAGAGAGGAGTGGAATAATATCCTCCAAGAACTTAACATTTTGGTAACATGAATGAATAACAGGTGCAAAATGTGCAGTACCGCCAGAGGAGGGCTTAATCCTTACTGAGAGTCCGATATCGACCTTCATGTTGAGGATCTGTCCTGTATGAAACATCAACGTTATTTCTGTCGTTGTCTTGCTATCTCATGTGGCGAATTCTGTACCATTTTTCTTTACGAATATACCACATCACCTCTACTATGTATGTACTATGTTTCCCATTGTCCATCATTGTCTGTGATTATTCGTGTCAAACAATGTCTGCTCCTTAGAAATAGTGAAGCAGTGTAAATCTAAACATAAAATTTAGTTTAACTACTAGGGAAATTTAAAGCTTCTAATTGTTACAAGCATAAAACTGGAAGGTAGGTATGACTTCACGTCCATGGAAGATATCTCAAACACCCAAGTCTTCTTTGTCTTGCATATTACATTGCACAGTTGGTTTCACGTGTAGGTAGTATTTAACAACAAATGTAATGACTGAATAGAGCGTTAATTAGGGTAATAAAATAATACTAAAGTAAGCAAAACATCGTCCAAACAGGTCTTGGAAGGCCCAACTGTACCAACCGGCTGCCGTGTCATCCTCAGCCCACAGGCGTCACTGGATGCGGATATGGAGGGGCATGTACTCAGCACACCGCTCTCCTGGCCGCATGTCAGTTTACGAGACCGTAGCCGCTATTAATCAAGCAGCTCCTCAGTTTGCCTCACAAGTTTTCAGTGCAACCCGATTGCCAACAGCGCTCGGCAGACTGGCTGGTCACCCATCCAACTCATCATTGAGTAAAAGAGTGTTCATTGCACACAAGCGTGCAATCAGAATAATTGCTGGAGCTCATCCAAGATCATCCTGCAGACACTTATTTAAAGAGCTAGAAATCTTCACTGTAGCCTCACAATATATATATATTCACTTATGAAATTTGTTATTAACAGTCCAAACGAATTCAAAAGTAATAGCAGTGTACATGGCTACAACACTAGGAGAAAGGATGATCTTCACTACTCAAGGTTAAATCTAACTTTGGCTCAGAAGGGGGTAAATTATGCTGCCACAAAAGTCTTTGGTCACTTACCTAATAGCACCAAAAGTCTGACAGATAGCCATACAGCTTTAAAAGCTTAGCTTTAAAAGGAAATTAAAAGAATTTATTAATGGCAACTCCTTCTACTCATTGGATGAATTTTTGGATATAGTAAGTGGGTAGTTTCCCAACCCCCACAAAAAAAGTATTAAAAATATTCAGTGTCATGTAATATTTTGTCTACTGTAATCTCTTGTATAGACACCTTTTATTAACCTGACACGTTCTGCATCATTACGAAGTGTCATATTCATGATCTATGGAACAAGTACTAATGTAATCTAAACCAAGTGTTAGCCCAGCCCGACAGCGCTTAACTTCGGTGATCTGTCGGGAATCGGTGTTACCACTGCGGCGAGGTCGTTGACAAAAAAATAATAATCTACTAAACTAATTAATAACAAAAATACATTTTACACTGAACTGATTTTGTATTTACCACAGATGAAGAAAATGACTTTGTGGTCAAGGACAGAAGCTTTTGTTGGATACTGTCCGAAGACAGGTTTCATGTGGTTCTCCGCATTAGTCTGTTGTCAGAAATGAGAAGAGAGTCCTAATAAAGAAGGACTGAAGGATCTACAGGACTAAAATATGGGAGGAGTGAGATAGCTTTTGAAGGTGGTTTTATTTCTATTGGTGGAGTATGTGATAGGAATGATGATAATGGAAGTCAGCTGTTAGGTGGAGATGACGATGGGGCATACGTGGAAGTTCAGAGAGAGAAGACATATTTAATGAAGTATTATGATTTGTGAATAATTGACAACACGACTAACTACAAAAATGCTGATAGCGAAAGCTGTCTTCTGAATATACGTTTAATCTCTACGCTTGGAGAAGGTTTCAACACAATTCAAATTGTGCACCAGTTGCTAGAGGAATCTGAAATTAATTACAGTGGGGCATAAACTGGACAGCTGATTATCAATTTATTGGTACAAGACGAAGGAGAACAGTGCATAAGTGACAATGGCAGCAATCTTTGTGCTGCTAATCAGATATTGTTAGATGGTTCACTTGGTCATTGGTAACAATGCCAATTTATTGTAATGAAAACATTTTTGCCGCACGGAAAGAAATAAATCTGTAGAAAAACGTAAAGGTAATCGAGTAAATGGTGTCATGTTTTATCAGAACTTTCTTATAACAGTAGGTCTGTAGCCTGACACGTTAAGGGATGGATTTTAAGCAACATTCTGTGATTTTGGAGATAGTTGGGACGGAACTGACTGTAACATTTTCAGCAGAAAAGACATGTGAATAATGCAAATAAACTGAGGTTCTCTAATATCTTAACAATTCTCCCTGTCCTGAAAATGGAATTCTGTGTTAGTTGCTAAAACTATCTACTTCAAAATATCTGGTTTTTGAAAATAATTATTACCGATTATTGGTGTGTAATAGAGTAATAAAACACACAGGTTATTAGATGCTTTCCTGACAAGATTTTCTGATACAAAATATTTGACTTTGAATTGAATATTTGTGCTCCTGTGCATGCTTATGTTGTATCTTAGAACAATTTTCCACATCTGAAAAAGCCTTACATTTCTGAGTAGTTTTTGTAATTTTAAGTAAAGATTGCAGCACACATAAAATGAACGCTATCGTTTCAAAATAGAATAAGAGAGGGCAATATATCACACTTCTGTTATGGAAGCTAAAGTCTGAAACTTGCTCCAAAGAACAAACCTCTTCCCTGTGTGATATTCTTATCTCATGTCAAAGTTTAAAACTGGGAAGCTTTTTTAAAGACAATGTTGCTTGTCTGCCGTATATGTGACTGCCATATATGTAACTGTAGATAAAGTTGTGATAGTAATTGTTATAATATAATTTTGTAGAAGAACTATTTTTCCTAGATTGAGTATTTTGCAAAATTTTAATAAAAAATGAAAGAATATATTTTTAATGAATTAAGTAATAGTAGGAGGTTTTATTAGTAACCATATTTCCATTAAAATTGTTGATTTTTCACTTTCAGAATAATATTATCCAAGTAAGTTTAATTTTTTGTGGCACTTGAGACCTTCAATAGAGAGATTCACTGTCAATTTACTTTCACTGTGGAGAAAAAGTAACACGAATAAAACGTAATTAGTAATGGAGGGAAAGGAAATTTTAGAGAAAAATATGTACTGAATATTTATCTTTGGGATGTATATAGCTATATTTGTATTCTTAGACAGAACTATTTGTACAGGATAGACCCCCAGGTGAACGAATCCTATTTGTATTAGACACCATTCCATTAAGGTGCCATACAGATGTAAAGAAAATGAGTATTATTAATATGATAGAAAAGTACCAATGACAAGGTATGAATAGATTCTTATGTGAATAATACAGATGCTCACCACAGCGAATGAAGAAGTAGGAAATGTGAAGTGAAGACACAGAGGGCAGTAATTCATTTTTTAACTACAAAGACGCTACCACAGAAAATGAACATACAGAAAATGTTAAGGGAGAACATATGAGCAATATCTTATATTTAAATAACAAAGACACACATCATAGCGAAAAAACAGTTAAGGAAACTGTAGTAAGGTTATGTACTTTGAATATGAAGCATAGCCTAACTTCTGGAAACAGGTTCAAGTGTTTTGGAAAAGGAAATTTAACTTGTTTTTACAAAATTATGAAACTATAAAGAACATTTTTGTAAACAAACTGATCCTTTGGAAATATTTTCCCCTTTCTTGTAAAACAGTTGAGTTAGTTTTATAGCTACCAAGTACAGAATAGGGAATATTGTAATCTTGTTTACTTTCCTTTCCTTTGAGATTTGAAAATTTGGTGCAATTGTTAATGTTGGTTTGAAAAATTTAAGAATCACAGGAGATTTGTCACTTAGCATGCGCATTACCTGTATAAAATCATGGTTCACCTTACTTGATACATGCAACAACTCATGTCTTCTGTGTGACACATTCACACCAGAGTCAGCAGGTATCTCAAGCCAAGATTATTTTCATTATTATGAAAATAAAGTAGACCTTTGCCATGCATCAAATGTAATGATATTTTGTACGACATTTTGTAATGATAATTACTCATGAAAGTGTGAATTTCAAGTTCTTATCTAAGGAATTTTTATTAATAATTGATTTCCTGATGAGGTAACATACTCGTACATATGCGTACAAGTGAGTGAACAAGGTCCACTGTACATCCAGCTTACAGTAAAACATAGTTTAATAGGAGGCTCTGATAACTGTAATAATTTTATAGTTAATAACATTATGATTAATATTAAATAATGCCAATTTCATTTATTTTATTGGTTGAGTGAATGAGGGAATGAATGTGTTTAGGCCATTGAAGGTGGGTAAAAGACCGAAACGCATATTCGTATGACGACAAATACTTAAAAACATGTGGTTGATTGCTGTATTTCTTAAAGCACTGCCGGGAAAATTTTAGCAATGAACATAAATACTGATTACGCAAATTACGTTAGTTTTCTGTGTAAGCTGTAGCTTTATTTCGAAGAATGCCGTGTAATGGTAAACGAAACTTCCTAAGTGCAGTGAGAAGAGTTGGAAACTTGTACATCAGAGCATTCTGACTGTAAGGATCCAGGTGTATTTTCTGCGGTGTCAGAACGAAAATCTTAAACAGGCTACTAAGGGACTGACTGTGCTGCAAATGTGAATGGTTGAGTTCAGACTGTGTTCAGTTTCGTGCTTTATGTTGAAATCTGCAGTGTAGTGCGGACTTGATAGCAAATATTTGTACATAATAGTGACAATGTAACGGAGTTAGAGTTTCCGTTCAAGAACTGTCGAGAATTAGTTAGTTTAGTTGGACTTGGAACTTGAATTATTTTGAACAAACTACACAGTATTCTGACAGCTTGCTTTATTACAGGTTTCCAAGCTAACCAACACTACACGACGTGCCAGAGAAGACGTAATTCCGCAAAACCAGCTAAAGTGAGTGTTTTCACTTCCAGCGGTATGCAGGACAACCAACCGCACAGCCGGAAGATGCACATTTCGTAGTCTGATGTATTACATAATTAGCCCATTGCCCTTTTATGTTCATATCAGCCAGGTGCAATTAGTTAATGAATCCTAGTCAGATATGCGTATATATATTCAGCCTATGTTGGATGCAGCCTTACATACCATAAGAGGTTGTAATTTTCAGCTTAAAGCACCACACAACTTTCGATTCAGCTTGCAGTAGGAACGTCACAGACAGATGTTTTGTGCGCAGCGAAGAAAACGACTAACAATGCTTCACTCATTCGATAACCACGTCTGAGACGATTTCCTCCTAAAAGTAACAAGTGTGACGTTGAATTACTGCTGGGCAATACACTGGAGCAGATGTGAACTTTGAGAAAATCCTTTGAAATTACAACGGTAGCTCTGTGGTATTTGAACACAGAAAAAGGAATATTTCAGTGAGGACAGTGTATTTCTAGTGCAAATATCGATGGCCCTAAGCGCCACAATGAAGAGCAGAAGCATGCTGCATAGCAAATGCGTCTGCCGACCCCTCAGCTGCGTCATTACACGTGTTTAATAGCATCGTGCGAAGTTCCGCGTTGACAATCGAGTGTTTCGCAGTAAACAATGTTCAGAAGAAGAGCGCACAAGTGTGTGTACCACACACGCTCACCTTTCAGTGTGGAAGCGACGCAGCGCATCCGGTGGAGTTGCAGCGGAGGAATCTCGGGACTTCGCTTCAATCGAATACCTAAAAAATAAAAATAACAATTATGTTAACAACAATAATTGTGTTCATATAATTATTAAGGTGCATATTCTAGATTGTGATAAACGAACGCTTGCCTACTGTATTTAATATCTCTCACCTCCTAGTGTCCACCAGGCTGGCAATTTTCCAAATACACTCCTGGAAATGGAAAAAAGAACACATTGACACCGGTGTGTCAGACCCACCATACTTGCTCTGGACACTGCGAGAGGGCTGTACAAGCAATTATCACACGCACGGCACAGCGGACACACCAGGAACCGCGGTGTTGGCCGTCGAATGGCGCTAGCTGCGCAGCATTTGTGCACCGCCGCCGTCAGTGTCAGCCAGTTTGCCGTTGCATACGGAGCTCCATCGCAGTCTTTAACACTGGTAGCATGCCGCGACAGCGTGGACGTGAACCGTATGTGCAGTTGACGGACTTTGAGCGAGGGCGTATAGTGGGCATGCGGGAGGCCGGGTGGACGTACCGCCGAATTGCTCAACACGTGGGGCGTGAGGTCTCCACAGTACATCGATGTTGTCGCCAGTGGTCGGCGGAAGGTGCACGTGCCCGTCGACCTGGGACCGGACCGCAGCGACGCACAGATGCACGCCAAGACCGTAGGATCCTACGCAGTGCCGTAGGGGACCGCACCGCCACTTCCCAGCAAATTAGGGACACTGTTGCTCCTGGGGTATCGGCGAGGACCATTCGCAACCGTCTCCATGAAGCTGGGCTACGGTCCCGCACACCGTTAGGCCGTCTTCCGCTCACGCCCCAACATCGTGCAGCCCGCCTCCAGTGGTGTCGCGACAGGCGTGAATGGAGGGACGAATGGAGACGTGTCGTCTTCAGCGATGAGAGTCGCTTCTGCCTTGGTGCCAATGATGGTCGTATGCGTGTTTCGCGCCGTGCAGGTGAGCGCCACAATCAGGACTGCATACGACCGAGGCACACAGGGCCAACACCCGGCATCATGGTGTGGGGAGCGATCTCCTACACTGGTCGTACACCACTGATGATCGTCGAGGGGACACTGAATAGTGCACGGTACATCCAAACCGTCATCGAACCCATCGTTCTACCATTCCTAGACCGGCAAAGGAACTTGCTGTTCCAACAGGACAATGCACGTCCGCATGTATCCCGTGCCACCCAACGTGCTCTAGAAGGTGTAAGTCAACTACCCTGGCCAGCAAGATCTCCGGATCTGTCCCCCATTTAGCATGTTTGGGACTGGATGAAGCGTCGTCTCACGCGGTCTGCACGTCCAGCACGAACGCTGGTCCAACTGAGGCGCCAGGTGGAAATGGCATGGCAAGCCGTTCCATAGGACTACATCCAGCATCTCTACGATCGTCTCCATGGGAGAATAGCAGCCTGCATTGCTGCGAAAGGTGGATATACACTGTACTAGTGCCGACATTGTGCATGCTCTGTTGCCTGTGTCTACGTGCCTGTGGTTCTGTCAGTGTGATAATGTGATGTATGTGACCCCAGGAATGTGTCAATAAAGTTTCCCCTTCCTGGGACAATGAATTCACGGTGTTCTTATTTCAATTTCCAGGAGTGTAGTTGTGGGTGGTCCGTAAACAAAAGAAGACACAAATCTCGGCTCTTAATGCTTAAAGTAGAAAGCAAAAAAAGATCCCACTCCTGACACTTTTACAGTCAAAATTCTTGCATTAAAAGAATTTCTTTGGTATGCAGCTACGCTACCCACTGGCATCCTTGTCGTAACGGATCCAGAAATGGCTCTTAGCACTATGGGACTTAACTTCTGAGGTCATCAGTCCCCTAGAACTTAGAACTACTTAAACCTTACTAACCTAAGGACATCACATATATCCATGCCCGAGGCAGGATTCGAACCTGCGACCGTAGCGATCACGCGGTTCCAGACTGTAGCGCCTAGAACCGCTCGGTCACCCAATCCGGCGTCGTCACGGATTCTCGTGGTTTTGCGTAATAAATAGAACATTAGGAAATCAATTCAAAAGCTAACCGCCATGCATTGGGCATACTTAACTTCTCCACAGATGTAAGTCACGACATGAAAGTCAACAACTCCTTTGTGTTAAAGGACACAGCACTATCATTTATAATAAGCTGGTAGAACAATTGGAGAAAACGACAGAGATGGGAAGTCTCCACTCAAATAATACCTTACAGACATTGAGTCCTGTATATGACTGTAGAGTTTCGTGGCGTAGACTGCTAATGAAATCTTCTCGGGTTACCATCCAGGTTACTGCCATGAAATTCTGCGACGATTCCATGAGTGCCATTCTCATCAACTTCTGGCGAAGTGTCGAGATTAAACGGGCATCTTATATATAGAGGGTGATTTAGCTGCCTCTACCGCTAGGTTTAAGCAACCTGCAATGCCTTCAGCTACCATGAGTGAGACTTTCATATTCTCTTTGTAATCACGGGTGAACCGTTAGTCCTACAGAAAAAAGGAATATGACCCTTTCGTAGGAAAGTTGGTGCACTTAAATTTTGCACTGTAATGCGTTTTCACTACAGGCAGTAGTGCACGAATTTTTGAAGAAAGAAATACATAAATGACCTTCAAACGCGTTTTTCTTGAATAACTAGAAAAATTTTACCTCCAGCGAAAATGTATCCCTGTAAAAAATTTAACTACATTAAATTTCGTACAAAAAGTTCTTACTCATTTTTTGCGTGGTGCTAACAGTTTGTGCTCACCAAGCAAGAGAATATGAAAATGTTCTGTCTGGTAGTTGAAGGTGGGCTGCACATCACCCAGCAGTAGGGGAAGCTGAATGAATCTGTCTGCCTGAGTGCGCCTATCTCTCCGCAAACCCTCCACCAGGCGTGAGGTTCGGCGATCTGTGGTGGTCGATGCGGACCGCCGTTCGACTCTCGGTGCATTCAGTCCTGGGGGTCTGAGGCGAGACTGAATAACACTCGTCACAGCCATTTCGCATCTGGGATGTGATACATAAACTAGTGTGTATTTTTCTGTGTAGAATCCGAATATACCCTTCAAAATGTTGTAGCGTGTACCATTTTTTAGTTTTTAAAGGTTTCTTATTTTTCTTAATCAGTATTTCTGTTCTTCTGTTTTGATGTTTAATTGTTTCTTTTTGCGTTGCGGAGGAGAGGTAGAAGATCTACAAATCTTCAGCAAACGGTTGGTGTGGTAATCCAGTGGTGTGAAAGAGATCCTCACTGAATGTTTCCTGTGAAACATAGTACAAACTTTTTTTCTTTCAAACTTACAATAGGGAAAATAGCAACTAGGAAATTTCGTTGCTGTCTAAACCACCCCGACAACTTTTGTTATGTGTGTGGAAAATTCACCTCAAAAGCCAAAATAAAACCAATCACTGATTTGTTTAAGAAGGCAAATAAATTGTATTTTGGTTGTCCTGTTTGTGATCAAGATAAATATTTGGCATCTCATATTGCCTCCATAACCTGCACTACAACCCTGACTAAGTGGCTGAAAGGAAAATGCCGAGACAACCCATTCGCTGTTCCGATGGTGTGATGTGAGCCTAATGACCATAATTCAGACTGTTACTTCTGTCTTACAAATATTTCGGGACGTTCAAGCAACACTAGACATAAAATAAAGTATACAAGTGCATCTTCAGTGCATTTGCCTGTGCCCCACGATGAGGGGTTGCCTGTTCCTGTCTATAACTTGTAATCCAGGGGACCAGACACCATGTCAAGCGAATCAGAAAATATTTAACATATAGAAAAGTACTGCCCTCAATATCATGACACTTCGACTCAGCTCTTTAATTAAAAGGACCTGTACGATTTGGTTCGCTATCTAAATCTTTCGAAACAGAAAGCTGACTTCGTGGGGTCGAGTTCGCAAAAACGGAACTTTCTAGTTCCAGGGACAAAAATTTTTGTTTCAGATCAAGAGGTGCTTCCTTCGCTCGATATTTCGATCTACATCTACATCTACATCCATACTCCGCAAGCCACGAGACGGTGTGTGGCGGAGGGTACTTTGAGTACCTCTATCGGTTCTTCCTTCTATTCCAGTCTCGTATTGTTCGTGGAAGGAAAGATTGACGGTATGCCTCTGTGTGGGCTGTAATCTCTCTGATCTGATCCTCATGGTCTCTTCGCGAGATATACGTAGGAGGGAGCAATATGCTGCTTGACTCCTCGGTGAAGGTATGTTCTCGAAACTTCAACAAAAGCCCGTACCGAGTTACTGAGCGTCTCTCCTGCAGAGTCTTCCACTGGAGTTTATCTATCATCTCCGTAACGCTTTCGCGATTACTAAATGATCCTGTAACGAAGCGCGCTGTTCTCCGTTGGATCTTCTCTATCTCTTCTATCAACCCTATCTGGTACGGATCCCACACCGGTGGGCAGTATTCAAGCAGTGGGTGAACAAGTGTACTGTAACCTATTTCCTTTGTTTTCGGACTGCATTTCCTTAGGATTCTTCCAATGAATCTCAGTCTGGCATCTGCTTTACGGACGATCAAATTTATATGGTCATTCCATTTCAAATCACTCCTAATACCTGCTCCTAGGTAATTTATGGAATTAACTGTTTCCAGTTGCTGACCTGCTATATTGTAGCTAAATGATAAAGCTTTCTTTCGATGTATTCGCAGCACATTACATTTTTCTACATTGAGATTCAATTGCCATTCCCTGCACCATGCGTCAATTCGTTGCAGATCCTCCTGCATTTCAGTATAATTTTCCATTGTTAAAACCTCTCGATATACCACAGTGTCATCCGGTAAAAGCCCCAGTGAACTTCCGATGTCATCCACAAGGCCTTATATGTATATTGTAAATAGCAACGGTCCTACGACACTCCCCTGCGGTACACCTGAAATCACTCTTACTTCGAAAGACTTCCCTTCATTGAGAATGACATGCTGCGTTCTGTTATCTAGGAACTCTTCAATCCAAACACACAATTGGTCTGATAGTCCATATGCTCTTATTTTGTTCATTAAACGACTGTGGGGAACTGTATCAAACGCCTTGCGGAAGTCAGAAACACGGCATCTACCTGGGAACCCGTGTCTATGGCCCTCTGAGTCTTGTGGACGATATGCAGAAATCAACGTATGTAGATATGTCAATGGCCTGATGATGCAGCAAGGTGTACAACATAATGTACAGGAGTGGCGACTATTTATTGACTCCAGTAAACCCAGCTCAAAAGCAGCACTACTGCTTGATGACAATGCATTTTTATCGATACCTTTGTCCTACGCAGTAGACATAAAAGAAACTTATGAAACCATGGCTTTCCTGCTAGAGACAATCAAATATAAGGACCATGAATGGCAACTTTGCTGTGATTGAAAAGTTGTTGCACTCCCCACAGGTTTACAGGCTGCATTCATTAAATACTGCTGATTTTTGTGCCTTTGAGACAGCCCTGACACCAAGAACCACTATACAGTCAATGAATGGCCTATAAGGAAGTCATATGCTCCTGGAAACATAAATGTGAACACTACCTCATTGATTGAGCCCTATAAAATCATTTTGCCTCCCCTTCATATCAAGTTGGTCCTTATCAAGTACTTTGTAAAAGCTCTGGATAAAGAAAATCAGGCCTTCAATCAGTTTCCCAAATTAAGTGAGACAAATCTGAAAGAGGATATATTTGTCGTACCACAAATAAGAAAACCGCTGAAAGATCCAACCTTTGATACCAGACTCACAGATTCCCAATTAGCTGCTTGGTCTTCTTTTAAAGCAGTTGTGAAGGGCTTTTTGGGTAACAGAAAAGACAAAAACTATGTTACCATTGTGAATGATCTGTTGAACAACTATAAGAACATGGGATGTAGAATGTCGCTTAAAATTCTCTTTTTACACCCTCACCTTGATTTTTTTCCGAAAAATTTCGGAGCCGTAAGTGACGAGCATCGTGAACGCTTTCACCAAGACATTCTTACCATGGAGCACCGTTACCAAGGCCATTGGACCCCTTTGATGATGAGTGACTACTGCTGGGGTTTTGTTAGGTCAAGTGATGTTCAAATGTGTGTGACATGTTATGGGACTTAACTGCTAGGGTCATCAGTCCCTAAGCTTACACACTTCTTAACCTACATTTTACTAAGGACAAACACACACACCCATGCCCGAGGGAGGACTCCAAACTCCGTCGGGACCAGCCGCACAGCCCATGGTTCAAGTGATGAATCGGCAAACAAAAGAAGAGCTACGTCGTCGCACTTTTCAAAGACCAAGGACGATTAAAGGTGAAAATATCTTCTGAACTAATTTGTATCTGTTATGGCATCATGCCCATACATACACACAAAATAGTATTGCTTTCAAAAGTTCTGAATGTGTATTTTGTTTGACTTAATTGTGTCAATTTTCACTATTACCATTTTTTATTCTGCTGTTATCTAAGAAATGTGACGTCATAGAAAAAACTGATTTTAGCAATCAGCACCCCAAAATCAGGTGAAACCACCCATTTAAACAAGATGCAGAAAAATGTTTACATTTGTTAACTAGTGTAATTTAAATAAAAAAATAAATAATTCAGCCCTGTCCAGTCTGCTGGCTGCATTCTTGGTATACAGCTGCTAATGTAGGATTTCATGTCGAACATTGGTAATAACCTCGTTCCTTCTAATAAGATTACGATGGAGTTTTATCTCGATTGATTATTTGATGATGCTCTTCTTAAAGTTACTGTCTCGGCGCAATATTTTTGTTTTCTCGAATTCAAGATGTCCCTCGCTGAAGCTGTCTTCTGTTATCACCGATTTATCTTTATGCCGCAGACTTAATCCTCTAATGAGTTTCACGCAGTGTTACGAGCTGCAGCAGTGTGTTTGCCCGCTGTACTGTCGTTTACATACGCAATGGATGCTATACAGGGTGTAAATTTTGAGTTGACACACCAGAATAACTCGAAAAATAAGCTTCGCACGAAAAATATTGTAGAATCCAAAGTTGATTATTTTCGAGGGGGACAACTGCTGGTGCTAAAATCAGCCCAACACCCCAGCCCTCTGGGGTTTTGCGGGAGGCAACTTTAAAATTTCAAATGGGAGCCCCCATTTTTTATTGCAGAATAGGATTCCACATAAAAAACTCCGTACATTTTGTCTTAAACACTTGTTTTGATTCTTGGTAGTTGTGCACTGTAATTCAAGAAAATCCATGTGCTCATTTTTGCGTGGAAAATGGTTACAGATAAATAAAAAATACTTATTTACTTCGTAAATCTTGATTCGCTACCACTATAACTCTCCCTCTCTCTCTGTAGGGTGGGATTTGAGAAAAAGGAATTAAGAGATTTATAAATGTTGACCACGAAAAAAACGAGACTTATCCGGATCTGCTGAAAAAATTAATATTTGGGTCAACATTTGTTTTAGTTGTCGTGAGTACATGTTCAAGTTTCACTGTTTAGGGCTCAAAATGATCTGCTATGAGTACCAAGGCATTTTGAAGTTGTAATCGTGTTAAGTGTAAGTATTTTGATTGCTTGCCATTTTAAATCTATTAGTTCTGTCTTCGCTATCCACTGGGGCCCTACTTGGTTATTTCATGTCACACTGAACCTTTATGTGACAACAAATTTCTAGGTGAAAATTATTTTAGGAGACCTTAGAATGTTTGAGGATTGATGTCGACAAATTTGTAGTTCTTTCTAATATTTGTTCACAAATTTATTGACCTATTTTATTGCAGAGTGCACATTAGAGCTTTTGATGGTTTAGCCGATGTTAAGAGTAATTGCTGGCCAGTGACAATACTTTGAATAGAGTGTGATTGTTGTTCGTCATGAGCACTTAGGAAGTCTGTTGGTCTGCATTTTACTCTCTATTCGAGTTGGACTGCGGCGATGTGCATGGTGGCATTGTTCGGATGTACCTGCTGATCTGCTTCTTATTTGATTATACGTCCCACGTTTTGATAGCTTTGAGGTTTCAGTGTGAAATGATCAACATCGTACGGTGGCATACGTAATGTTGCTGAAGTGAGTATACTTAATATTAAATTCGCTAAGTCTTTCGTGACCACTTTTTAAGAAACTGGCAGTAGGATTCTGTCTTGGGTTCTTTGGGTGACGTTTGTTTGATGATTTTTCTGACGTTTTGCCAACATGAGTGCTAGCTCTACCAAAGTAGCATTCTCCATTGCTGGTGGTGGATTGGAGTCGATCTGGTGAAACAAAAGTCGGCCACATAATCCGAAATAGAATCCAACAGGCAATTTCTCATACTTATTGTAGTTTGAGACGAGTAATGTTTTCCATAATATACCGTACCTTTAGTGCTCACTTAACAATCACTGTTCTTAATCAGACATGTCATTATTTGTTTCCTCAACCTATGAGTTAATGAAATAAATACATCATAACTCCTTGGAGTGGAGAGAGGCAGCATTGTCGTAATGTATCACAATTAATCCCCCCTCTCTCCCTATCCTTCCCCCTCTCCCACCTATCCAACAGGCGGGAATTTGGAATTTTGGTGGGAACTTCGAATTTTTGTGACAATTTCAAATTTTGGTGGCAGTTTCGAATTTTGGTGGGGATTTTTGTCCCAGGGCTGCGCTGACATCCCAACCCCTCCCTTAACCCGGGAATTGGCGAGAAATTAAAAATAGCGGTGCCCTTTATGGGACTCAAACCGTAGTACTTCTGGACAGAAGGCCCAACGGCACCCCCGCCCCCAAACACAAGGAAAATGCCCGGATGCAGGAGAGGAAGGATATGTTAGTGAACTTTATTTATTTTGGTAGGGAAATTGAAGCAGAGGTCCTAATTAGGTAATTAATCATAAAGACCGGTCCTAATTACACAGTTATATGTATAGCACTACATAAGGAGTGCCTAAAATCACAATATATATTAAAATTTGACAATGCCATACAATTGGTCTCCTGCTACCAAAAAGTTTCACAGTACCACTTGAAACTCGTGGCAGATGCACTCAAACTCCACTATTCACCTACAGCCTAGCGCAAAAAGAGACTGGGAAATATGTTCAACTGATACTATGCTGGTGATGGACAGAGAGGAGTTTAATAATTGTATTACTTGTAAGCGTACAGCAGAGGACTGTATCTATCGCTGTTTGACGATAGAATTCGCTACAGATGCCTCCCCCAGTGTTGCTTGACACTGGCCTTCAACCTAGGTAATCGAGACCTATACATGCTACCACAACTGAGTGAAAATGCTTCACTGTTCTAATTACGCATCGAAATTGTCATGAAAAATGAGCACTCGTACTCAACGAGTCATAATGCAATGCATGTACTAGGAAAAATCGGCGGCACTAAAGATTGCATCAGGAGAGCGGGATGACAGTTGCAGCCACGCCCTCCTCGATGGGAGGCTCACCAACCATCCATCTTAAAGGCAGTCTTATGTTCCCCCTCCTATCACCCCACACCCCGCCCTCTCCTTACTGTAGGTAGGGTTAGAGGACTGTTCAATATTGTCACTGATGGTCCACAAAGAGATCCTTGTGGTAGCATTGATATACTGGCAGGTCCCGTTTTACCAGTGTGATGCTTTATGACGTTCGCGTTTACTAAACAAACCGTGAGAGCCCGTCCTGTAACTGAACCTCCTGTAAGGTTTTACCGCGCTTCTCTCTTCCGATACTATCTGAGTGCTTACATTTGACATTTTTGCTCCATAAATCGCCTCTATTGACTTGTCTATAAAGTTTCTAACACACAGCAGACAATCATTCGAAATAGCAGCAGATCCTTGCATTCTAGATTTGTATGCAATTTAATCATCAAAGCCTGTTTGTCTCACAGTGGGCTAAATGTAATAAATGCTACAGCAATTACATTTAAAATAAGAAACAGGTTTTTTTATCTGTCTCGTTTTACTTTGGCTGACCCTTATAATCTTGTAATGATAGGACTTCTACCACCTTCAAAAATATTTAAATAAGTTTAGCAATTCTAATACATCAAATATCTCCTCAAAAGTCTACATCCTCATTACAATCGTACATGTAGCTGTAGCTTAATACATTAAACCAATCAAAGGAAACATATACATTCATCAGACTGGAAGCTAAATGGTTCTAAATCGTTACCTTAAGTCGAAAAGTATCTTAAGAAAATACCTAAAATAGAAAATCCTTTCTCCAACGGACATCAAATCAATTCAGTCAGGGTTTGTCAATAGCGCAAACTGGAAAACAAGCACAAGAATATTTACTATCTACCTGAATATTTATAATCAAAGAGTAGAAGTATTTCCTGTATATTACCACATCTATAGGAACAGAAGCGAAATTGGAAATATCTATACTCATGTGACATGGGCAGTTGTTATGATACAACATCGAGAAGTCCAACATTACTTGATGCACATTTTTCCGCAGCCTTTCAACGACATCTACGTAAATCACCTACTGAAAGTTTGTCCTGGAGGAAAAATCTAACAAGAGTACATACGCATTCGACATTATCGTCGGTTTTAGATGTTGAAGATCATACTGAGTGAGGTTCTTTTTCAACATGTTCTCAGTCTTTCGAAAACGATTTGCATTCCCGGTAAGCCTGTTAAAACTTTTCAGGGGTCACTCTCGGGAATTCCCCAAGTTAAACACAACACTTGATGGGATAACGTTGCTCTGAATTCTGCTGTTCCATTTCCTTAACACACAGCAAAAAACACAATTTCAACAATGGCGCTCTCAAAAATCATGTGATGGCTGTACACAGCTAAAACTGAGACTGAGCATCTGGAAAGGTTGAACACACCAGTCTACACAAGTAGAATAGCACAGCATTGTCCGCTTACAGTGTTGTAAGTCTCAGTACTTTTCCCACATGCCTCATGCGTAGTGTGATGGTAGTAGCAGTATATATGTTATTATTATTGTTGTCATTAATATTGTAGTTAGTATTATTATTATTACTATATATATGAGCTAGTATGAGATTTAGCAGTGGATAAAATGTTGTGCTCTTTACTACATGCCAGATATACAAGGATGTCTTAGCCATTATTACAAGAAGCACTCATTGTGGCGGTGAATTCTCCATTATACCAGTGGCTGGCTCAAGGCTTACATGCCGAAATTTCATACTGTCCCTGGTATCGACTGCCAAGAAAGTTATTTGGTCGAGTTTTGACTTCTAACGGTTGTTGTTGCCTAATGAAGAGAAAAAAGTGCAACAATGCAGTATCTTGCTGCCACAGTACCCAACAGTGGCTGAGAGAGCCTGTTTTGTTGTTGCCTTTTGCAGGTTTTGTTACTACCATGTGCAACAGAGCTCTGTCGTGAACATCTGTCTACCAGAGCGTGACTACTGTTGCAAGCAACACTTCTGCAAGTTACACCTGTCTCCACAAAGCATCGAATAACTCAAAGTGTAACACCAAAAGTGTGGCATGCAATCAATGAGAAACTGGCTCAAAGTATACTGCATGCTTGGATATCCATGTGATTAGGACTGACTTCAGCACGACAACACAAAGTCCATGCAAGTGCTGACATCTACATTCTGTAGATAAGAAAAGATTAGGCAAGGGATTTATCATTCAGAAATCGCATTTACAATGGTGATTGGTTGTGATGATATTATGTTACACCCCTTGCAAGAAGTAGAAATGCACAGGAACACATGAGAAAATGTGATAGGAGGAGGATCGCAGCCTCTCGATTCTGCAGTTCATAGTTGTGTGATATCGCTGCTCACATTGATTGGAATCACACAGCAGGTATCGTAGTTTGGCATAAATATGTTCAGTAGGGCAACGCCTTGCCAGATCTCAACAGCCGTGCGAGACTAGCCCCTGAAACACATATCGCTCGTTTGCCCATGAAGGGTCGCAAGGTCGCGTTATGTTAAGTTTTATCGAGAACGGGCCACATTTGCACATGGATAATATGACAACATCTAAAATATCACGACCTGTCAGTACCATTATCTTCTACATGAGACATGGAACTCACAAACATCCGTCATCCAAATTTGGTCTCCATATTAGGAATATGTTGCATTTTTTTCCTTGTATAGAAACTATAGATTTCGTTACATTTTCGATGACATGTGGTTTCATTGGAATGTTAATCGTTTCACCTTGTTTGTTGCATATCCCCTTCATAGCATTGCTGGTTTAAATGCCAGCACTGTAATTAAGGTAACTCATTTGTTAATCCTCATCAAAACATCGAATTTTTGTTTATCTTCTTAAATCGATACTTAGAGTTTTTTAAACAAAATGGTAGTCACTAGAATTGAATGGGGAATCGTGAAATTGTTTGAAACATAGCTTAAAGGTCCTTTGGTGTGTGGCCACATGCATGTTTCCACTGTTTTCACAAATCAAGTATTGTGATTAGGATCCCATCTGACAAATATATATGTTACACAACTCCTTTTCGAGTGGGCAGTCATGTTAGAAGATACGCTTTCCCCTGTTCTTATGGTCTCCCATCTATGTCTTTGTTTATCGCGTATTGTTTTGTTTATAGACGTTTCTATAGATTGAGTGGTTGCTATTCTGTCATTCTCGAAAGCCATTGTGTCCCCAAAAAGTGTTTTGATACTGGTGTGAAGTTTTAGAGCTGCCAGGAATATGCTCAGGGTTCGGAATGAGACAATCGTCAGTGGCAGTTGATTCCAAGAAAGTGGAAAAAACTGAAAACTGGGTCTTGAAGCGACTAAAGAGGATAGAATAACAAGGAGAAACAAGGTAACAAGAGAGAAGTCTGAGAATACATAAACCAAGAAGATCATGCAGCTGAAATGTATTAAGAAACATAGAGGTGACTCAGACATCAAATACAACTTTGAATTGTATTTCAAGAGAATAAAATTTTCTGACATTTATTTTGTGCCCAAAAAAACTATTTGAGCTAGGGTTTTGCAATTTTTCTGGCATGTTTCAGGATAGTATTTCGAGTAAAGTAGACCACAGACACTAATATATTACCAACAGGTAGAAAAATACTGATGAGTTTTGATTATCACATGTAAATCTTTTCGAATGAAAACTGGTGACTTAAATGTCATAATTGTAGATGACCTTTTAGATAGATATGTTGTTGAAGTGAATTTAATTGGGCATCTAAGAAAGACAATTAGTCAGTGCACAGATGCCAAGTTCTGACCAGCAAATAGGACATGAAATATATTGACCTACACAAAATACTTTTAATTAAGTCAGTATGAGAACTACTACCATTAATTATATATCAGTATGTTCAGCAAGTAATACTCATGTTGTCATACAATTTTCAACCTTCTAAGAGTTAACACCTTTATGTTAGAGGAATATAAATTTTAAGAAAGTGGTTATCATTGTTAAAGGCATTCTCAGACAAATCACATTCATTAACAAAATCAGCTTCTGTATTTCCTTGGGTAATTACGCGAAGTACGGTTGATACTTGTTTTATGAGACCCTAGTCACTAATCAAAACAGGGGTGAACAGATTTTGTTAATGTCTTTAGTGAGTGAAAAGTCGTTTGACATGATATATTTGCATCTTGCTCTGGATATATAGAGAGCTTGCAGATAGACTGGAACCCTATGTGGGATGGTGAGGTGTTCGACTTTCCTTCATTTAGACTGAGTCAACAATCCACTGTCCATCAGCTCTGGTCTGTCTCAGTGACATACCTGTTGGCTTGAGGTGACACAAGTTAGTGCATGCCCACTGTTCATCATCGCCGCAGATGCAGGTGTTGGATCCTTGCATTGCCACAGATCCAGGTTTGCAACCTGGAAAAAACCAATCGTCCCAGACAGGATACACAATGATTTTCCACATACTGTTCTGCAGGTTACAAATTTCCTCATATGTATGGGGATATAGTATTTATCTGTACATTCACAACTTAGCTATCAGATTTTCTTCTGGGTATTAAACACAACAGACCAGAAAACACATTTCAAGCTGCAGAAAAGGATATAAGGATAACAACTAAATGCGGCTAGTGAAATAGTAGATTGATTGTGAAGGCTCTAGCTCACTTTGCTCAGTCTTGGCTCACGTAAGGACCAACCTAAGATACCTAGAACCTACCGAATCAATATACTATAGTAAACTTTTTTGGTATCCCAATTTCATTAAAAAACGTCATTTTAAAAAACGTCTAATAATTAAGAAATAAATAAAAATGAATATTTTTCTTACCATATTCACTTACTATGAAATAAGTTCATTTTTCATACAAAAGTTGAATGTAATAAAATAAATTTAAATTTTTTATAAAAGGTGAACACAAGAAAATATTTAATTCATTTTCACAAAGAATAATTCATATTAAGATTTTACTGGCTCTCCAGTTCATTGTATTTATCAAAGGTGAATTTCTGTAAATAAATAAAAACTGTTGTATTCCTTATCTAAACATTTTCTAATTCTTTCTTCTTGAGGAAGAGAAATATTTTTATGAACTGTAAATTCTAAATTTTTTTGAGAGAAGACTTATTTACAGTTTTACTAATTTCACAAGTAACTTAACATTTTATGGTAATATTTTATACAGTTTTTACACATCTAACAATATTTCGATATTTATCTTTATAAAAATCATTATATTCTTTCCTGGTTAGTATTGTCTGTTTAACAATTATAAAATTTAATAGGAAAAATAAAAAAATTTAAGAATTTTTACAAAGTGAATTTCACACCAGGGTATTCATTATTTCTATTTTTAAATTTGTTAATTTCTTATTACAGTTTCATCTCTCCTCTGTCAACAAATTGAAAATTCCAGTATGTATTTAGTTTAGAGTATCTCTCTTGTAAAATGATTTTAATCTCATTACTAGGCTCCAAACAACTTTTTTCTCCATATCTAGGATTTAAATATTCCCATTCAGTAATATTATATAAAACATTTACCTCTAACTCTTTCAAGAGACATGAGTTCTTGAACTTTTTTATTAGTTTTAATTTATGTGGAAAAATTTTATAACTTTTTTTATCATTTGTAATATTTGTTTGTAATGTATTTATTTTGTTTCCAAAACATATCTTTTGTCATCATGAGGACTCAATACCTTCTTCTTTATTTCGATGTTTCGTCACATCATATAACACTGTTCTACAAAAAAAACCTTTTTTTCTATTTCTGATAAAAAGTATTGTGATCCTAGCTGTAATTTGAGTGCCGAATTGAAAACTGTTTTTGGCTTTTTTCTGTCAGGGATAGTTTATGAGTAATCGCAATTTTATTTCTCTTTTCAGTTTCTGATATAGTGCAGCAAACGTGAGGTGAAATTCGACAAACAAATGCACGTCTTTATGATGTTATAAGTTCATCACATTAATGGAGGGTGGGATCTAACATATAACACAGTAACCTTTGTGTATACACTTTGAAGCATTTGTTTGACATGAGAAATTACAGAAAATTGACAAACAATGAGCCACTGCCTTGTAATGCACATCACTTTTTTCTCTTGTATTGTGAATCTTTCTTCTCTCGAATGATATTCCAGCAATAATCTGCTAACATAGAAGGTACCCACTTCCCTTCATAGTGCCTTTCTATGATAGAAATGTCTTTATTGAATCTTTCCGCATGTTCATCCGATACCTCTGTGAAGTAGTCCAGATGAGAGTCCATCATATGTACCTTTCAAAGACATATTGCACCCCAAATCCTGATATGCTTTGATCATAACCTTCACCATTGCTTTGTAGTTAGTAGCTCTTCTTCTTCCGAGGAAGTTTTCCGACATCATCTTGAAACAGTCCCATGCGGTTTTTTATCAGTTAAACATGCTTCAAAATTTGCATCTTTCTGCAGCTCTCTGATTTGTGGGTCCACAAATACACCTTCCTTTATTTTTGCAGCTGAAATACGGGGTAATTTGGTAGCTAGATATACAAACCCACAGCCTGTTGGATCCATGGCCTTCACGAATTGTTTCATCAGGCCAAGTTTGACGTGAAGCGGTGGAAGTAGTATATATTCAGGAGCTACCAGACTTTCACGTTGTACATTCTTTTCGCCAACTTTCCCTCTTCGCCTAGGCCATTTCTTTTTCACGTAGTGAGAATTTTGGTCTCGACTATCCCACTCGCAATGAAAACAGGCATACTTTGTGTAGCCTTGTTGCATTCCCAGTTCCATAGGAATTACCTTGAAATCTGCACATATTTTCCATTTGTGTTCATTGTATTTTAATGAATTTAGCATCCTTTGTACGAATTCGTAATTCTCTTTTGTCAAACTAGCGTAAGATACTGGAACAGAGGGTATTTTATTTCCGTTGTTTTCGATGCATCTATGAAAAGTCTCCACTCCAGTGAAATATAAGTGAAGTTCAGCACTTTCATCAGGCCAGCAACGTCATTGCAAAATGTTAGTGCTTCGTCAGTTGAAAAATAAGAAATAAAGGCATGTTCTCTGTGCCTGAACACACTGATTTTAGTACTTAGGTGCAGTAGATTATTCTCTTGTAATCTTGAACCAAGCAGCTGCGCCTTTTGTTTACTTAGCCCTAGATCACGTACTAAATCATTTAAATCTGCCTGTGTTAACAAATGTGCCGATGACTCACTTGTGCAGTGATATAAAGAATCATCATCTGTGATTTCTTCAGTACTACTTATTTCACTGTCACTCAGAATTTGACCTCGAGCTCTTGAAGGTACTGGAAGGTTGTCGGAATGCTGAACTGGCATTCTCGCTGAAGGCAGATCTGGGTAAACAATGTGCCTCTTCGACGTTTTGCTTGTAAATCCCTGAATTTTTGTTAGACAGAAATAACAATCAGTAACATGGTCCTTAGGCTCCCTCCACACCATGGGAACAGCAAACAACGCCACATTCTCTTTACCTTTCTACCACTGAATTAGTTTGCAGTAACATGTAGCACAACAGAAATGTGGTGCCCATTCTTTATCTTGGTCTCCTACCTCTACTCCAAAGTAATGTTTGTATGCTTTCTTTATGACTGAAGAAATTTTCTTCCTATTTCTGGCAAAAGTGAACTTCCCACAGATGTAGCAGAAGTTTTCCGGCTTATATCGACATCCACGATGACGTGGCATTTCTGCAAATTTAAAAATACCACTTCGGTAATACACCTGTATTAAATTAATAGTAGAGAACTAGAGGAACGCTGATGTGTAAAAACAAGCAGTCGTTTTACCTTCAACACCAGGCTCAATCAGTTTACATACAGGAACTAAAAAATTCAACCGTGCTCAGAAATATGACAGACAGTCACTTGTCAGCCAAAACACCCACTCGTTAAGACTGACACAAATTGCGGGTAACACCACTGTTGTAGACTCGATGCAACTGCCCCTAGGAGGCGTGAAGCTTTACTGCCGAGGCAGCGACCGGCTGTCGCCGTTCGAGTTAATGAGATGTTTCAGGTGGTCTTAATGACATAGGTGTGGCAGCGGTAACCTAATGATGTCTGATTCTTCCCACCTGCTGTTGCACAAGAAATTATCACGTTCTATCACTACTGGATGCAGCAACATAATCTTATTTCTCTATAACGTCTCTGTGTTTGCCATGAATTGTGAATATACATATATATACGTATTACATAAAAAGTATCCCTGACAACGATATTTTGTTTACGTATTTGAATTTCCCATGGTAAAATGGTCTGGAAGCACATACTTTAATATCAGAAATAGAACCCATGTCGAACAGTGTAATTTTTTCTGTACTGTTGTCTGTTGTTACACAAACATTCTTTAAAATCTTGTAAGGTTATTCTATTTTAACACTACATTTATTAATTACTTTATATTTTTCCCTATTTTATCAACAACTTCATAAGAATTCACGATACATTTTTCCTAAAACTTTCTTGTTTGCTTGTGGAATATCAGAAATGTTATGTTCAGGTTTATCATTAGTATCAAATTTATCAATTATCGTTTCATGTCTTCATAAAAAGGTTGTGATTTTATATTGTAGACATAACAATCCATATCTTGATAAAACATCTAATTATTTCCTCCATGTATCGGTTCAATTACTCAATAATGAAAATCATACATCAGAATTACTCATAATAACAAAGATGGGTTTATTCAACATAATTTTTGTTTTATTCATATGATTAGCAACAAGATTTTCATTAGATATAGGTCTTCTTTTAATATTTGTCTTACCTATAAATATATCTTATATATCTCCATCTGACACTAATTTTATGTCCACTCTGTTTTGTAGGTTTTCATCATTTTCCCAAACACTGAATTTTTCAATACCTTATAGAATCACTTTTAGCTTTAGTTTTCATTTCCTTATTAAATCTATATACTTACATTTATTCAAACCAAGCTCGTGCATTGAGTTTTACAACTCTTTGTATTTTTGCTATTTACATTTCCAGAGACAGATACTGTTTTAGATGTTCTAGTGAACTATATAATTACGTTTGTCATTCAGAGTAGTCAACAACTTGCTTACTTTAGTGCCTGGTACAATTCTATTTTCAGGAGGCAATGATAAATCTTTATGTAAGCCATGTAATCGTTTTGGATATTCCAAATCTACTTCAAAAATATATCCAAATTCATCAGTATCTGATATTTCACTTACTTTTTTAAAATCTAAATTATTTTGTTTATCCCATTCAAAAGCAACATATGGTAATTATTGACTCACAGCATAACCACACAAATTATTTGTACCTAAACATGATGAACAGTTTGATATCTTTTTATCTTCAAAAACCTTTATGTATCTATTACCTGCTTTGGTATATTTTTTTCAACACCGTGATATCCCTCCTGTTGTTCCCTTTTCAAACATTAAGATCATATCATAATCATGTAATAAATTAATCCCGAGATGAACCTGATGCTGTAAAATATAAAGATGGATCAAGATCATATGCTTTTATACACGTTTTTGTAAGCTTCTCAAACTCATCAGCCAATAACAATATGTCAGTTTTAAGATATCATGAGATGCATCAAGATTTTTAACATTACTTTTTTTCCAACTAATTTTGCATGTTAACTATCTTCATCACTTGTTTCTCTATCATATAGTTTACTGAAAAATTCTCCCTTTGCTGGTAATCGTGTCTCTTCAAATTTTTTCCAAGAATCCATGTAATCATATGGATATACATCTTTTCTGGTAACTAGATTGAGTAACTCTTCTGAGAAGAAGTATTTAAAGTTTTTCTTTTTTTTATTCTTTTTCCAATTTGATGAAAGATAATCAAGTGATAAAGCAATAAATTTAAATGCATCAATAAAATTAATTTTCAACTTTCTGTCCTGTCACCAAAACAAATATACATCTTCTTTATTTGCTATTAAATATGTTTCTTTTGTATCATAACCAAATTGTTTCACAAACAGGTGTGAATCGTATCCATATAAATTATGGAATTAAATTAGTGTAGAACTAGCTTATGATGAATTCAAAAATTCTCTGTTAAATGTCCGTGTGATGAACCACTTTCTTTTTGTTGAGTAATGACAGTCATGTATATAAATTTTTTGATCTTGCATATCTCGATTGTTTCTCAGGACTTAATTGTCTAATTCCTTCAGTTTCAAAATAAAATCTTCTAATTTCCTCAACTTCATTTTTAATACATTCAATAAATTACTTATAACAGTTGGGCCCTCTATAAGCAAGAACATCCTCTTAATATCCATTTATATATTTAATTCAGTAAGCGAAGCCACCTGTTTCATGATCCTGACATTTCATTGTTTATGAATTTAATGGATTCCCCTGATAAATGGAATTTTTGTGTATGTTGATAATTTCTAAAACAAACATATAGATCTTCCTTTGGCATTTCTACTTTTACTGGTTTCTTAACAAAACAGCTTGATGTGTGATTATCTAACTTTTCATTACTTATGATATGTAGTGAACATGTTGTTGTTGTTGTTGTTGTGGTCCTCAGTCTTGAGACTGGTTTGATGCAGCTCTCCATGCTACTTTATCCTGAGCAAGTTTCTTCATCTCCCAGTAACTACCGTAACCTACATCCTCCTGATTCTGTTTAGTGTATTCATCTCTTGGTCTCCCTCTACGATTTTTACCCTCCACATTCCCCTCCAATATCAAATTGGTGATGCCCCAGATCATGTCCTACCAACCGATCCCTTCTTCTAGTCAAGTTGTGACACAAACTGCTCTTCTCCCCAATTCTATTCAATACCTCCTCATTTGTTATGTGATCAACCCATCTAATATGAAATTTTCACTCTACAGCAGAGTGTGTGTTCATATGAAATTTCCTGGCAGATTAAAACTGTGTGCCGGACAGAAACTCGAACTCGGGATTTTCCTTGCTATTGTCACTCTATGTTTTATATCCTCTCTACTTCCACCATCACTAGTTACTTTGCTCCATAAATAGCAAAACTCCTTTACTACTTTAAGTGACTCATTTCCTAATGTAATTACCTCAGCATCACCCAACTTAATTCGTTTTGCTTTCGTTTATTTTCATTTTACAACCTCCTTTTAAGACTTTTGTACATTCTGTTCAACTGCTCTTCCAGGTCCTTTGATGTCTGTGACAGAATTACAATGTCATCAGCGAACATCAAAGTTTTTAATTCTTCTCCATGGATTTTAATACCTACTCCGAATTTTTCTTTTGTTTCCTTTACTGCTTGCTCAATATACGGATTGAATAACATCAGGGAGAGGTTAAAACCCTCTCTCACTCCTTTCCCAACCACTGCTTCCCTTTCATGTCCCTCGACTCATATAACTGCCATCTGGTTTCTGTACAAATAGTAAATAGCCTTTTGCTCCCTGTATTTCACCCCTGCCACTTTCAGAATTTGAAAGAGAGTATCCCAGTCAACCTTGTCAAAAGCTTTCTCTAAGTCTACATATGCTAGAAACGTAGGTTTGCCTTTCCTTAATCTATTTTCTAAGATAAGTCGTAGGGTTCCAATATTTCTGTGGAATCCAAACTGATCTTCCGTGAGGTTGGCTTCTACCAGTTTTTCCATTTGTCTGTAAAGAATTCGCGTTAGTATTTTGCAGCTGTGACTTAGTTAACTGATAGTTAAGAAATTTTCTCTTCTGTCAACACCTGCTTTCTTTGGGATTGGAATTATTATATTCTTCTTGAAGTCTGAGGGTATTTCGCCTCTCTCATACATCTTGCTCACCAGATGGTAGAGTTTTGTCAAGACTGGCTCTCCCAAAGCTGTCAGTGACATAAGTGACAAATTTGGCTTCTTCATATGTTGTAATTTGACTAGAAAGAAGTATAGATACTTTTTTTTTAAATTAGTATTGTGAATTAACTCAATACTTAAAATGAACTACCATTGTCTCATATTTACTAATTTTTAATGGATGCACTTGATATTTTTCTGCAGGTTAAAAAATATTAATACGTACATTAATTCTAATCTTCATTTTTCGAATGAAACACTTCAAGAAATTCAAAATGTTCAAATATCTGATCAAGACCAATGTTTTTAAATTTAGTAACCCTTTCTCAATATTTATCTACACGATATTACATATTTTACAGCCCACAAAAAACATTTGTGATATTTGTTTTTTATATTAATATGTCCTTTTTTACTTTTTATTTTATCTGGTAATTCACTGTAAAATGAACCTATCAATGGAAGACCACTATTAATTCCTAGATGGAATGAATAACTGTATTTAATGACCATGCTGATCCAAGTGCTAGAAAATAGTCATTCTTGATAAAATAATTCATTTGGCATTCTGAAATTTTCTGATTAATTGTCTTTCATTTGTGATCCTATAGCTTTCTCTATCGAAATTAAATTCCATAATATATCTATTCATCTGTATTTGGTAATCACAGAAAAGTTTATCAATGTTTTTCAATCCACGATATATTTTGAGATTGTCTCTTACAATTTTCATAAATTGCGGTTTTACTGCAGTCAAGTATTGATTAGGTTCAATTCATTTTAAATTATTTTCAAAATGTATATTTTGCTATCTGTTTCCAAACGCATTATCATCTAGATAATCATGGATTTTTCTTCTGTCTCTTCATTTTTCAAATAAATCATTACAAAAAGGAAATCAGTTTTTGTCATTAGTTCTAGTTTTTCATTTCATAAACACATTGATAGAAAATGAAATATTTCTTTCAATGGTTTACTTTTGTTATTTTGAAACATTTCATTATTACATCCAATTTGATGATAAAATATCTTTTACAAACACTCACACCTCACATTAGATTATGCCTACTAATACACCTAATTAGATGAACTATATTTAATATACATTAACCTCATTAATTAATTGTTTTACAATAATCATAAAGTTGAAAAACTGTGAATTTCTCCATTTTGCCTTCCTGTTTATTGAAAATAAAATTTATTAGATTTGTAAGAAATTCATTTCCAAATTTCGAGAACACTTATTTAATAGATATTTCACTCCTAAATAAGGCAAGATCTTCTTTTCTAATTTTTCACATAATGTAATGAACAATTTTTACACTTATTATTATGCTGATCTCCACTTCGTGGATTAACATAGGAACTATCTAAATTTTTAATCTCATGGAAAATTTTACATTTTTTGCATTTTACTCATTTCTTGTTTTTCATCATTATTCATCGATGAGATAATTTTCGAATGTTCTTTGCTTGGAATTCGTGGTAAAAGGTTTGTATAATAACATTTAGAATATACTTTCTCCACATACATGAGAATTTGGCTACTGTTGTAATTTTTGACATGATATTCATCTGCACATTGTCTACACATTGTTGTGTATCCCCCTTCTGTTTATTTCTATGAAGTAAAATTATCAATTGACTTCTCAGTGCTACAGTATTTACAGAATCAGGATTTGACACGTGACTGCTCTGATTGCTATTGAACATGTTTCATTTACATACAAAATATTTACTAGGGAAACAAAAATAAAATACTGTTTTCTCTTAAATGGACATGATTATAGATATTGTAGTTCTATTCACCAACAACCCTGGATATAATAATAATATAGTACAAGGGCTATCCACAAAGTACATTACGTTTTGTAATTAAAAATAAATAAAGTGTTGGAAATTTTTTTATTATATACAGATGATAGCCACACTTAAATACCAATTTTCTACATAGTTGCCATTTAAATTAAGGCACTTATAGTAGCGATGGACGAGCTTGGAAATTCCTTCGTCGTAAAATATGGCCGCCTGCGCCTTCAACCACGTGGCGACATTCTTTTGGGACAGAAAAGGTGTGATTTTTGTGGATTTCCTGGAAAGAGGCACTACAATAAACTCTCAAAGGTATTACCAAACTCTGCACAACCACAGAAGAGCAATACAAAACAAGCGCAGGGGAAAGTTGGGCTCAAAGATCTTGCTGATTCACGACAATGGCTGGGCCCACACGGCAAATGGCACTCGTGAAGTTCTCGAATCTTTTAAGTGGGAGTTGTTTCCTCATCCGCCGTACAGTCCCGACCTGGCACCGAGCGACTTCCACTTATTCCCAGCAATGAAGAAGTGGTTGGCTATGCAGTGTTTTGATGATGATGCACAGCTTCAAGAAGAGGTACCACGTGGTTGAAGGCGCAGGGGGCCGAATTTTACGACGAAGGAATTTCCAAGCTCATCCATCGCTATGATAAGTGCCTTAATTTAAATGGCAACTATGTAGAAAAGTAATATTTAAGTGTGGCTTTCATCTGTATATAATAAAAAAAATTCCAATACTTTATTTATTTTTAATCCCAAAACGTAATGTACTTTGTGGATAGCCCTCGTAATTATGATTATTGATGAAGTAAATAGTGCATAATTTAAAGCAAATACATTGCTAACCTCTTAGAATTTATAAACATAAGATAGGGAATTAGAATTAATTTTGTAGAAAAACAGCATAATAATTCTAAATTTAAAATGGAACCAGACATTCCTCTTCCATCCTGAACCAAATTTTACTAATGAACCTAGATTATATTCATTAATCACAAAATAAAGAATGAGATTAACAGAAGATGTTCAAGATTGGGTTTATGAAAAAATTTTGCCATCAGTTCGAAAACAGGGAGAATATAAAATTTTGAAAAAAAGAAAAGAAATGTATAACTCACTTAGAATATTTTAATAAAATTTAAAATTTCAGTGGGTAGCTGATAGAGCTATAGAAAGTTTACATGAAGGAACAGAAGAAATAAAAACATTATTACCTCATATTGCTCCTGAAATAGCTAACGAAAATTTAAACCCAACTTCTTTGAAAATGATTGTGAATATACCTATTATGTAACTGAAACACAACGAAAAAATTTACACAAACTGTTTAAAGAATTGTAGATGTATATGCTAACTGTGAAGAAATGTTTGGATTTAATAACAATCCTAATACAGTAAATTTATATCAAAAATAAAAGAAATTTAAGAATAATTTGTTGCCACATTTTAAATTTAATGATTACACACAATAATTATTGATTAATGACATATTAAAAGTAGGTATAGCAAATTGAGATTATATTTTTAAGAACATTTCTACACAATGTACAAATAACTTCATGTTTTAACCATTCATTTATACAATGCTTATGAAAAATATTACACTGTTTGTTTCTACAAATTCATTTCCATTAGTTAAACATATAGGACAATCATTATCTTCAGTTTGTTCTATTATTTCGAATACTTTGGACTTTTTTGTATAAATGATTCATATGGATTTTGTTATTCTAAAATATACTGACAATTTAATTTACCTTTGAATTCTATCATAAAATCTCCAGATAATATTTGTTCTCTTCATATTTAACCCCTATTCAAAATTAATTCATCTTCAACGTCTTCTAAGGAATTTTTTGAGAAATTTGACTGTTGATTTTAAATCCAGTTAACATAATCATCAAATTAAATTTCATACTGTTTTTGTTTACCTGATATTTAACCCCACTTTAATCTGTCTTGAAATTCTCTCATCAATTTTCAGATAATTTTTGCCAGCTTGAAATATTATCCCAATTTACTTTACTCTGCTATTCCCTTATCAATTTTTCAGATACGTTTTCATTTTACTCAATGTAATATTTCAATGAAATTTGTCTTGAAATTCTCTGATGAAACTTCTTGTCAGTTTATATTGTGATATAACTACCCAATCTAATTTGTTTTGAAATAGTTTCTTCAAATTAATATTTAATTTACAGTACAAATCATGTTCAATATACTTTATTTTGGAATTTTCTTATTAAATTGTGAGATAATGATTTATATCTTGCCAAAACATTCAATCTAATTTATCTTGAATTTCTCTAATAAAATCTTCAGGCAAATCTCATTCTACTGTTACTATTGTTTTCTAAACCAATTTATCTAGAAATTCTTTTATAACAATCTATGGGTAATTAATTATGTTCTGTAATATATTTTTATCCAGATTTGTCAAATGGATCATTATTTTTTTATATATTCGACAATTTTAATTATATATGTTTCAGTTGTTATCAGGTAAAACTTATATAATTCCTTAAAATGTAAATTTTGAAGTTTCTCTTTTTCATTTTAGAATATCCCTTAATACCTAGTTCTTGCATTTACCTTTAACTTCTTATACAGCCTAATTTTCCACTTTATGTTGTTATTTATTTCATTGTTAATATTTTGGTTATTAATAAGATCAATAAGTTATTGTTTCCTATGTTTATAATAACCTTTAAGACGTAATTATTTTGCCACAAATTTCAGTCCCTTGATTTTTAGAACATTTAGACTCAAAATCTTAGAAATAATTTTTATATGCCTGCACATAGCGAAAAACATTGCATTAATTAATGAATGTGGATTAAGCTACATTTCTTGAAGGAAACGCTATCTTATCTTTCATATCTGATATTCCTGAGACCATATAATGTGGACACGACAACTGTAGGAAGCAATAAATGTTATTATTTCGAATTTCTCAAGCAAAATTAAATGTTTTGTTTTGTTAATCATGGAACAGTGCAACTAAAGGTTTGCATTAAAAATTTGAATGTTATTAAGATGGATTTTGTTAAACTATATATCAATTAGGATTTCATTTGTTTAATATTAACACAAAAATGTAAAGCAATAAAAATTATATTAATTAAAAAGCCAATTTTAAGTACATGTAATGCAGTTGACGATAGTTCAGGAACACTGAAGCTGAATGGATTTGAATTTGTTAATCAATAAAATTATGAACTGAATTCAGGTTCATGGAATAGATATATTTAGAAAAAAGATTGTGATGATCACGAACTAATTTTTTTTAATATTGTATTTCAGTACACATATGTAGTTTCACTGACTTGAAAAAATTGAATACAAACAAATTTCATTTTATATTATCTTTAAACAGATATAATCGAGAGTACACAGAACTAAAATATAGAGATCCATTGGCTTTAACATATGAATACATACAGAATGAAATCAAACAAAAAACACCAAATAATTGAAACATGTATTTTAGTACCAGTTTAAAGATTTGAGAAACTTGTAATGAGTTTAAGAATTAAAGTTGATAAGTTGAGGGTATATTTTATGATTATTTGAATTACACACAAAGTATAAGAAACAATTCACACTAAACAACTAGTCATTGAAATTAAACAACAAAATTAACGATTATAACAACAAATTAATGAGAATTGTGAAACATAGATATACAGCCACATGTTGTTGTACCAATTAATAATATTGATTTGAGACTTGTGTTTGTTCTTTTAAAATTATTGGATGATGATGGTGAATATGGTTATTATGTCTTCAGGGTACAGTGATGAAATTTACTAAGACACTTATCTGGAATTACAGATAGACATCCAAACTGTAAGGAATTATTAAAATTCGATTAAGATCATAACTCATCAAATTTATAGCAAGGAATGAAAGAAAATTTGAGGATTGCCAGTCATCTGTACTATTTTAACACTATAGATGACTATACAGAAGAACAATTGATTAATGACATAAATCTTTATCAATTCAGGCTTTATAAAATTATATTACTTTTATTTTCCCATCTGTTATGTGTATTATCAAATACTAACCATTTCAAATATACTTTATCACTTTTCTTCCTCAAATCTTTTTCAATAAGGACACTTCAGGATATTTTATTTTCTGTAATTCATACTCATAACAATATCCTTTTCCTTTTTCACGATTTAAATATCCTAATTTATATGTTACTGGATTATTATGAATGACAGATTCAATTCAAAAAATAGCTGTTGTCCCTTTAGCAGTATAAAGCTTATTGGCAGATTAAGAAGTTTGCAAGAACAAGACTCGAGCTAGGGACCTTTGCCTTTCATAGGTAAGTGTTCTACCATCTGAACTGCCCAAACATCACTCAATTCTCCCAGTACCTCGTCACCTACCTTCCAAACTTAACAGAAGCTCTTCTGCAAATCTTGCCAAACTAGGACTCTTGGAAGAAAGGATATTTCCGAGACATGGCTTAGCCATATCCTGGGGTATGTTGCCAGAATGAGATTTTCACTCTGGAGCGGAGTCTGCAGTGATATGAAACTTGTGCCAGACCGAGACTCGAACTCAGGACCAGTTTTAATCTGCCAGGAAGTTTCATGTCAGTGCACACTCTGCTGCAGTGTGAAAATCTCATGATGGAATTAACAGTATGACTTCTTTCAAAAATCCCTTTAAGTTCACTCATTCTAACCTTATCTGCTTCTTTAAATTTAGCTTTGGCTTTAGGTGCAAAAAAACAGTTGGTTCGTAATTCTTTTCATTAACTTCTATTGAGTTCGTTTTTTTAGTTCAATGTCTTGTAACACTGTATTTATAATATTTTCGATTGTAGTTCAATCCATTTATAATTTCCTTATAAGCCAAATTGTTTCCATGTCTTTTCTTTAAGTATTCTATAAAATCTTTCGACAACAGATGCTCTTAATTAGGTAAGAGCTGAATAATAATTAATTCTTCAAAATTTGCATTATGAATTTCTTGATATTACCTGTTTGTAAACTTTCGGGTTTTGTATCTCTGGATATTTAATCAAAACCATCAACTACATTTGTGCCTGTAACTTAGACAGTCCAAGGATATTTTGAAATAATCTCAACAACAGTTAATAAATATTTATATGAGTTATTATTTTTCGAAACTCCTTTCAAATTAACTGAATCCATTTCTACTTGCTTGCCATGAATCATCACAATTCATCATACATTACACTTCTTATTAAATTTTTCCTCATTTCTATATGTAAATGTTTTATGATTTCTTGATGAACTTGTAGACCTTTGCTTACAAAATTATTTTTTGTTTTGTATATTGTACAAAGACTTTCTATTCTCTGTCTTCCACTTTTACTTTTTACTTGATGACAATTATGTATTTCAGTAAATTTTTTACATTTCAAACAGTGAATTTGAATATCCTTTTATATAGATTAAAACATTTAGCAGTATTTAAATTATTGTTACATTCTACCATCATCATTTGATTCTCAAATAGGTTCAACAAACGTGAGTCATTCACCTGAAACCACTGGTTTTAGAGATATAAATATCATACCTTTCACTTTCATTTCAAGTTGTGGATTATTCAACTAAGTTGGATATAAACTTTGCAATTTATCGCTATTATGTCTTTTTACCTCTATTTTAAGTTTAGTTATTGACAAATCGCCATCTATATTGGCCCCAAGTAAAATAATTCTCTAGATTTTAACATTGTATTCAAATATATATTTCAATATTTCATCACCTCCAATTAAATGAAATTTCAGTTTTTTTTGTCACATATTCCTTTCTGAAAATTACTTAGCTGACTAAGGTATCATATTAAATCTGCCTTGAGAAATAATCTGTAAAAGCTTCTTCTGTTTCATTTCTTGTAAAGCATTTGCTTAGATCATTTTTATTAAGTTGATTATTTTTTCAGTACGTTGTTTAGTAGTGATATAATTACTGAGTTGTATTAGAGTACTTGTGTTTTTACATTTTGTAACAAGATTACTTTATTCACTTTCTAAGTACTGTTTTGTAAATGCATCATTTACTAGATCGTTTATGTCTACTATTCTTCTACATTTAAATTCAATATATCCTCTACTTGCTAGAAAAATATTATGCATTTCTTTATGAAATTCTTTACTCAAACTTTCTATTTTTCAATCAATTGTTGTGTCAAATTCAGTTTTTTGTTTTCTAAATTTATTTCACCATTAACGTTGTGACCCTTATACTGCAGCTTATTTCCAATAACATCCTTTTCTTAGATTGTAAATATTAATAAATTTATAATAATCTGATCACACTTTTATAACATACACAAATTACCACAAAAGCTTCATCAAAGATCTGTATTCTATCGATATCATAGCATAAATCATTTATTCCCAAAGAATTGATTATTTGTCTTGGTATATTCAAAGCACATGAATTAAAAATTTTTATGCCTTTATTCTTATGATAACAAATGGAATGAGTAACAGGAGGGTCAGACATATCTAAATTTACCGTTCCAGCTTCATTTTTTTGCTTCATTGTGTAATACATAAATCCCATACACTCCACAAAAGTGTTTAATTTTTTATTGTTAAGGAATTACTTAATAGATTTGGATATACTTAATAGATTAGGATACACATGGATTATTTTTCACAAATTTTCTCACTTCACTTACTTTCTTTTCCATTGGTAAATTATCTTTTTTGTTCTTCTAATTCTTTATCAGCTTTTTCTTGTTTATTACTGCATTTGCTATTGCTGCAGAACCACCAGTGAGAGAACCTATAATTGCTAGATATGTTAATGCAGCTAATAGTAATGGAAGAAATATAACTTTATGTTTTGTTTATGCAGTACTTTCTTTCCTTTTTGTTAAATTTTCAATAATTTTTTCACAACATTAATAACCAGTGTAATGAGTAAATTACTGCCAATTTCTTTCTCTCTTTTTTTGCATCAGTTAAAAACTAATCAATACTACATAACTAATCACTATTTAATTTAAGTTTAGTACACTTTGCTTTAGTCTTGCCACTAGGTACCAATGTACAGGGTTATTACAAATGACTGAAGCGATTTCACAGCTCTACAATAACTTTATTATTTGAGATATTTTCACAATGCTTTGCACACACATACAAAAACTCAAAAAGTTTTTTTAGGCATTCACAAATGTTCGATATGTGCCCCTGTAGTGATTCGGCAGACATCAAGCCGATAATCAAGTTCCTCCCACACTCAGCGCAGTATGTCCCCATCAATGAGTTCGAAAGCATCGTTGATGTGAGCTCGCAGTTCTGGCACGTTTCTTGGTAGAGGAGGTTTAAACACTGAATCTTTCACATAACCCCACAGAAAGAAATCACATGGGGTTAACTCTGGAGAGCGTGGAGGCCATGACATGAATTGCTGATCATGATCTCCATCATGACTGATCCATCAGTTTTCCAATCTCCTGTTTAAGAAATGCCAAACATCATGATGGAAGTACGGTGGAGCACCATCCTGTTGAAAGATGAAGTCAGCGCTGTCGGTCTCCAGTTGTGGCATGAGCCAATTTTCCAGCATGTCCAGATACACGTGTTCTGTAATGTTTTTTTCGCAGAAGAAAAAGGGGCCGTAAACTTTAAACCGTGAGATTGCACAAAACACGTTAACTTTTGGTGAATTGCGAATGTGCTGCACGAATGTGTGAGGGTTCTCTACCGCCCAGATTCGCACATTGTGTCTGTTCACTTCACCATTAAGAAAAAATGTTGCTTCATCACTGAAAACAAGTTTCGCACTGAACGCATCCTCTTCCAGGAGCTGTTGCAACCGCGCCGAAAATTCAAAGCGTTTGACTTTGTCATTGGGTGTCAGGGCTTGTAGCAATTGTAAACGGTAAGGCTTCTGCTTTAGCCTTTTCCGTAAGATTTTCCAAACCGTCGGCTGTGGTACGTTTAGCTCCCTGCTTGCTTTATTCGTCGACTTCCGCGGGCTACGCGTGAAACTTGCCAGCACGCGTTCAACCGTTTCTTCGCTCACTGCAAGCCGACCCGTTGATTTCTCCTTACAGAGGCATCCAGAAGCTTTAAACTGCGCATACCATCGCCGAATGGAGTTAGCAGTTGGGGAATCTTTGTTGAACTTCGTCCTGAAGTGTCGCTGCACTGTTATGACTGACTGATGTGAGTGCATTTCAAGCACGACATACACTTTCTCGGCTCCTGTCGCCATTTTGTCTCATTGCGCTCTCGAGCGCTCTGGCGGCAGAAACCTGAAGTGCGGCTTCAGCCGAACAAAACTTTATGAGTTTTTCTACGTATCTGTTGTGTGTCGTGACCATATGTCAATGAATGGAGCTACAGTGAATTTATGAAATCGCTTCAACCATTTGTAATAGCCCTGTATAATCAGTCCTAATGTTAATTATTAATATAAATAAAAAATTTAAAAATATTTATATTTTATAATCCAAATCCATTTCCATCTAGTTCAATACCCACACATAATCATCGTTTTCCATGCATTATTTCTCTAACTGCTGGTGCATCTATATTTTCTCCTAATGAAGAATCATTTGCATGCATTCTTTCTTTTGTAGCTAATTGAAATTCTGTATCAGGTATGTGTCTTTTTTCTAAACCTTTGTGATCTTCTATGGGATACTGTGTTGTTTACAACCTTCATCTCGTTGTTTTGTTTCTTTAGGACCTCTAGCTTATCTTTCATCTAATTTAGTAAAAGGTCTGCAATAATCACAGCCAGGAAGTTGCTTCTCGGGCAATTTAGTATTCCTTGTCCATAATTTTCACTTCTCTGAAAGACATGTGGTGTACTATTCAAAATTAGAATAAAATATGGTATACATTTCGGATTATTGATAATGAAGTCCATGAATTTAATCATCACCATTCTTGTCATTCCTACTTTTCCACAGAAATAATTTTTGGTATTAGAAATTTCTGTTTCATGAATAACTGTTAATATGTCAATTAAGTCACAATCATGTTTTAATGTATGAAATTAAACAAAAATCTCATGAAACAAGGTATACCTTTTGGATTGATGATAAAGTCTTGATGATAACTGTCACAATATTTATGAGTGAACTGTTGTGTTGCTCCAAAGTTTTCTTTATGATAATTTTTATTCCTGGCAAATTCTTCACCTTTGATCCTCAGTTAATTGATAAACATGATTCATCCAAATACATTCAATTGGTTTTTCTATACATTCCTTTTTTCTCAGGTGAACTTATTTCTGAATAATCTGTACAATCTTCCATTGATTTTCTGTAGTTTGAAAAATATCTTCAACAATTTTTATCAAATATTTGTATTTGTATTTCTTACCTCCACTCAATTTTATTTTTATTTGGGTTACTAACAGAATACAATGCCTCTAAATGATATAATATAGTGCATAATTTGCTATATCAACACATAAATTTGATAGATCAGTCACATGATCCATTGTAATTGTAAAAAGATTCATTAATGCACGTGATTCTTCATATGCCTTTTCGCCAATAATTAATTTACTCTCTTGGTACAACTGCTAAATTATTAACTTATTTAAATATACCAACAGGCCTTTATCCAAAAACATTATCTTTGCTTTGATTAATGTACTTTATAAATCTTTCACTTACAGTTATTATAGCATCACTATCCATTTTGTAACAGCAAAAGTCTTGTTTTTACTTTCAGTTCATCTTCATATTCTTTCAATACATCATGTGTTTCTGTTTCACTTAATGTATAGTCAGATGGACTCTCATAAGATCTAATTTCTGGTATATCTCCAAAATCTTCTGTATGATGACGATATGGAAGCATTTCTTTCACAACTTCTCTGTTATCTTCAATAGCTTTTAATACATTATGACCTAATCTTTCTATTCCTTGTACAACTTGTTCAGTAGCATAGATAACTGGTTGATCTACTATTTTTATATGTTTCATATTTGTTATTGGTTGTTTTTTCCAAAGATTGAATTGTTCTTTCATTTCCTCAGCTTTCTTTCTATTTTGTTTAGCTTTTTTACTAACTTCTGGGTCATATTTTGAAGACATTTATGGGGAATGAGAAACATTAATAAACATTTTTAATATTTAATGTTCTTTTTTGACATTTTTGTTATATTTAATGTTTATGTTTGATGTTTGTGTTATGAAATTCTGTATTTTATTTCTGAGCTTATCATCATTTAGTTCTCTAGTCATGTCTATCATAAAATATCCAAATTAATCATTCCTAACATTTACTACTCATTTCTTTAAGATCATTAAACTTTCAGTTCATTTTCCCTGATAATTTAAAAACAGTTAAGATTAGGTCTAACTAATTGTTAAGGTGTTTTAAGTACATTTGAGCTATGTAAAAACGATCTGTTTATGCCTTCATGTAGTAAAATATTCTCTAACTAGATCCTAATTTTCATGAATGAAGTCAGAAAATACTACTACTGAATTATCTAGACACTGATCTAATTGAATAATTTCAACATTATCTTCAATAAAAGTAGCACTTTTTTGTTATGGTTATCTTCAATCTTCTACACCTTTTTATAAATCCTGACTTTTGGTTCATCTAAAATTTGAGAATAAACATACAAATGGTTAATTTTATTCCAATTCAATCATCCTGAAGCTAGAATATAATTGACAGTCATTAATGTAGTTTTTCCACAACCACATGGTTCCATTTTTGCACGTCAAATAGAATTTGGTAAAAGTTTACCACATTGATTTTTTTAATCCTTTTCTGGATTTCTTATTTTTGGATTCCAGTCTGTCGTTTATTTAAATAAATTTTTGCTAGTGGAAATGGCTCATCTGTTTCAGTTGAGTGAAAAACGCATCTGTTCTTTAAGAAATAAGAGAAAATTACATAAACTTTTTTAACTCCAAATATTACATTGAAAAATGAAAAACTGCATTGCAATGGAGAAACGACAGAAATTGCTGTAGTTCAGTAGAGGTTAAAAAATTTTGAAAAACTTATTCATTCAAAAATACCAAATATTCACATTAAAGCTGATGAAATTGAGCTACTATTGGGAGTGATGTTGTATATAGATATAAAAGAAGATAATATCGCAGTTGTGCTAGGATTTAATAATCAAAATACTGAAGCTAATAAAAAGACTTAAAATTATTCCATCAGAAATTAATGAAAATAAATTATAATCTAGCTGATGGAATGTTTGTTAAACATACTGATCAGTTTCATAGAGAAACCGGTGTTACTGTTTCATTCAAACCAAATGCTGAATTAAGGAGACCAATAATTTATGAACAACATTATGCTGTAGATATTCCTATTCTTGGTCTGGTTCAAGATTTAGTGATTACTATAACCGATGAAAATGGCTATCTGATTGACTTTAATGGTTTTATCCTTAATAAATCTTGAACAAAATCGACAGTTATAAGTTTTACTCAATCCCTATGAATGAGGAAACAAAAACTAATTTAAATGCATCCAACAAGGATGCAGATATTGAAATAAATATTGGCTATGGATGGCTTCATCCAAATAATGCACAATTCTATAGGAACTTAGAACATAGCTAATCCCACTGGAGCAGAATCGGGTTATACAACATAAAATCATATAAATCAAATAAAGAATGAATCACTTTTGAAAGACTTCATGGTGCCTTCAGCATCTTTTCTCTTTATTTCATTTGTGATTTTACAATTTCCGTCTGAGGCAATTTTCAATACTCTAAAATGGAAGCATTATGCACAGGATACATTTTTGACACTCATGATTTTGATGTCACATGCTTTAACATGCTTGACACTATAAAGATTATGATTACTTTACAGAGATTTGCTAATTAACCTGCATATGCTTTTCTTCTCAGGTATATTTAATTATTGTTCGCCATGGGTGTAAATATGACTGCATGTGATTTCTTTAAAATAGCTTGTAAATATTTCTTCTTTTATTGTGGAAGCACATCTGCTGCACAATTGAAAGACAGCAACCACAAAATACCTAATACAGATGGATCACTTCAAATATTACATAAGTTACAGAAAGGAAAAATTGTAGAAGTAATGGAAGAAACTGAAATTTACGTCCATCTAAAACGTCAGTCAGACAGAGTTTTAAATGAGCAAAAAGAGCTGCATGATGGTAAATTCCTAGACAACTTTTTACCAGTTCAACAATGAAGTGTTACCAAACCACAGAATGAAAAATTATTGCTACACTCATTAATAAATCTGCCTGTAATGTGAAACATCACGCAGGTATAGCAGTTTTTACTTGACTCTCATAGTATCCAGTTCTACTTCATTACAGTATTGTGGCCGATTTTATAGGCCAGATATCTGTAACAACTATTCAAAAAAGATATGCTCCCATGATAAAGGAACAAATTCTTACAAGTTATTGTAAAGAAATTACATACTTGTATTTACACCAATGTTGGAAGCAGCTTAATTAGCAAATTTGTGTAAAATAATTACGATCTTCTTGGTGTCAAGTATGTTACAACTGATTAGCAATAACTGCTTGAAAGTAACTAAGTAGTAGTGTAAAAATCTCATATTTATCTTATGAGCATGACATGGAGTCATAGGAGCAATGACATATATTCCATAATTTAATAATAAAAATCATCAATGAAGTAAGTTACAATGTGCCTCGATATGAAACTTCCTGGCAGATCAAAACTGTGTGCTGGACTGAGACTCCAACTTGGGACCTTTTCCTTTTGTGGGCAAGTACTCTACCATCTGAGCTACCCAAGCGTGACTCATGCCCCATCCTCACAGCTTTACTTCTGCCAGTACCGCATCTCCTACTTTCCAAACTTCACAGAAGTTCTCCTGTGAACCACTTGACCCTTCATTAGTTGATCACAGTGATCTTCAGAATACATACTTCACAAATGGAAGAAACGATATTTTGCCACGAAGGCTGTGGAATATTAATCCTCCTAATAGTTTTCTCAAAGCATACAATGCATTTCTCGATTTTAAACGAGTTACACTACTCAGAACAGACACTGACATAACTCCATGTAATTTCATAATGAACTATCCTATCTACATAATTAGCAGCACGCATATAAGCAATATTATAACATCACAGAAAACGATTAGGAAATTTTCCACAAATGTTAATGAAACAATGCTTCAGATACTTTATCAAATGTAACAATGTATGGTAAGATAAATTTAACTTACAATGTACAGCACAGAGTACTTATTGAAAACTTTTTAATTTTATAAATATATAAGTATCTTCAGAAAGATAGACGAAATAAAAACTTTTAAAATTTAGTATGTCAATTAGAAGATGAAATTTTGGATAGCTTTTGTTATGTATATTATGTTAACATTTTGAATTTTCAAAATCGGTTAATATTTTGTGTGAGATCCATGTTTTTCCTCTGTCAACAGTGCGAACAACACAGGTCTTGTCTGTGTAAGCTTTCTCAGACAACTGACAGCTCTAGAAATTGCAGCTTGTATTTAACCAGCAGATTGTGGCCTCAAGATAAGATAATACTGACCTGGCACATCTGTTTCATCACTGCTATCACAGAGCAAATAAGATAATGCTGCCTGCAGGATTTTTCCTCTTTACTCCATCTCGCTTACACATTCTATCTGCACCTTTCACTAAGCAGTTCATAGCTTCATCCACAGATGGCACTGACACAGTTGTCATTCAGAACACTACAGCAACATACATCGTTTTTAAATATAGTATTAGTTTTAAATATTATTCTGAGTGTTGTTAAAGAACATTACTCGTTATTTACATTTCATCACTTCAAACAAAATACGAAAATGTTAAGAAAATAATTTATTTACATCTATAATACACTGTTGAAAATATCTTTTTTAGAATGCACTTTGTTATTCAGATTCTGACTATATACACAAACAGTGATCGAATACATATACTCCTAAAGTGTCCCAGGCCCAGAGTGAACTGGCCACTCAAGCAATGAGGATCATCAATCATGAAGTCGCTGCTGTCCAAGCTCTACCCCCTCAATTAAAGATGATCGGACCAGATACAAGGAGGACAGCAACCTGGACTTCGAGATGGACTTCGAAAAGCATGGAGGGTGAAATGAAATAAAGAGAGAAACATCAAGGAAAAGCCCTCCAGTTTTCGTTCAGATGGTGGTTAAGGTTTTGTCGACTTTTTTTGTTTAAACTAATTCTAATTGGCGAGTTAAATAATAAAATACACTGAACTTCAGAGTAAGTAAAATTTTAGCATGAATTGTGAGAATGAATTATTTTTTTTTTTACCAGAACCTTTTCTAAAGATTATTAGCTTTATATTCTTACATTTACCTTTTGTGTGAAAACACTTATTTTAAGTAGGTGAACATTATAAGAAAAATATTAGTTTTCATTAATTTTCTAAGTAATTTATTACAAAACAGACATTCTTTTAATGAAATTTAGTGAGGTAGACTTAAAAAATTGGATTGTAGTAGATTCGGTAGATTCTAGGTAACTTGGGTGAGCTAGAACCTACAGAATCCATCTACATTGGGTTCATTGTAAGGAATTATTACAAAAGACTGGAATCCTGTCTGTTAATTTTTAACATTTATTAAGCAGTGACAGCAACTGATATTGTTCATATATGAATATGTAGCCTACAGTTGCAGGTTAACTTTATCATTTACCTAGGTTTCAACATTAGTAATAACGTCTTCTTCAGAACCTGCAAAAAGTTAATATTATACTGTGCTAGTTAATTATATTAGATATAGTCATCATACAGGATGCAACGTGTAGTACTTACGTAAAATATTATGTAAATGTTTGCCTAAAACAAGCCATGTCCTAATTCAACTTCATAAAACTTAATGCATAACCATAAGATTTTGTCACTTCTATTAAACAAGTTGTAGCATATTCACTTTAAGCCCGTTGTATGGGCGTCGTCGTGTGACTAGAGACTGCAGACCACGAGGGCTTCGCGGTTTGCCTCACAGAGGGCAGCGCACATGTGCGAGACGTATAGAATCAAACTCTTGTTATGCACACGTCAGATAACATTTCTGCTACGAATTAATTTTATATTTTACTAGTGTAAGTTAATTACAGCATCCAGCATGACTGCGTTTTACATTCTACTACAGATCCTTATAAACTGACAAACAAATCTCGTATGAACATCTGTAGGAAAGGTTCTATTATTACAGAAACTGTAATGGTCACATGCATAATGAGTTATTGTAAATCTAATGTAGGCCCTCTCTGGAATTCTCTGGAATTGGTTTTTTTCCGAAATTACCCCGAATTTGTGAACAACATCATCTTTTATGCGAGATACGTGAATGACATTCTTCTACTGGTTAATAACTCTCCAGAAGGAATAAAGCAAATTTTCGGAACGTTTAACAGTCTACATGAAAAAATAAAATTCACACAAGAATTGGAATCAGCTGATAGATCACTAAATTATCTTGATCCAACGTTGACTATTAAAGGCCGGCCGCGGTGGTCTAGCGGTTCTGGCGCTGCAGTCCGGAACCGCGGGACTGCTACGGTCGCAGGTTCGAATCCTGCCTCGGGCATGGGTGTGTGTGATGTCCTTAGGTTAGTTAGGTTTAAGTAGTTCTAAGATCTAGGGGACTTATGACCTAAGATGTTGAGTCCCATAGTGCTCAGAGCCATTTGAACCATTTTTGAACTATTAAAGATGCTAAAATAGAGTTCGACAGATTCCAGAAGGCTACTTATTCAGACAACATCATCCCGGCCGATTCAACCCACCCACAAGAGCATATAATGGCGTTTTCCTATTCTAGTATCCATTGGGCGATTTCTATCCCGTTGTCAGATATCAACCTCAAAAAAGAATTACAAATTCTCGAGAGTACTGCACAGAATAATGGCTATGATCCAAAGATAGTTAGGCAGTTATATCATAAGAAAACGCGAAAAAGAACAACGACTTTAGTAAACACAAAATACTCAGACCCAAGATCAGACCAAGAAATGGTTGTTGGTTCCTAATATAGGTAATGTCTCCTACAAGATAGGGCGCCTGTTGAAAAATTCAGGTTTTAAAATTTCCTTCGTGATGAGTAATAGTCTAAAGCAAAATTTGGTTCATTCCCTTGAGAAAGACTGTGATAAGTCAGCGAAATCAGGCGTATATAAGAGTATGTGTGATGGCTGCCCACATTATTACATAGGTCAAACAGGCAGAGCTATTGCAGTAAGGTTCAAAGAACATCTTCCAATAAAGGGCGTAGGAACACGGGGGTCAGCCTTTGCAGAACATCTGGTGCAAATGGCTCGTACACCTAACGCTTCATATGACATAGAGCTACTACATCATGAAGTAAAGGGATATAGACTCGACATGCTTGAGGAACTACAAATTTATGCACACCTAATTACAGACAGAGGCAATTTACTGAACGATCAACTGTATCTAAAAAATAGGGCATACTTCGAAGGCTTCCAGCCTATATTAGATTTACAATAATTCATAATGCATGTGACCATTACAGTTTCTGTAATAATAGAACCCTTCCTACAGATGTTCATACGAGATTTGTTGGTCAGTTTATAAGGCTCTGTAGTAGGATGCAAAACGTAGTCTGTGCCAGCTCAGTTTATCTGCCTTCATGTGTTGGACAAAAATGAGCAACACTGCAGGAAATACATGTTTGAACATAAATGCAGATGCTAGTCAGTCCTGCAGGTTGCACTGTTGTATTTGACCACAAACAGCGCCCGAGCAATTCCTGAATTGTCAAGTGTCAGCCATGGTGAGAACAGTGTTGTGCGTAATTGTGAGTACACTATGTCGGAGATAAGTGAAATCAAAATGGCAGATTGCCAGAGCACGTATGATGGGCTCTACTGTAACCAAGGTAACCAAGGTAACCGGAATATTTGGTGTTTAAAGAGGCACCATATCATAGATTTATACCCCATACATGAACGCAGAAGACATGTGCTAAGCAACAATGCAGATGTAAGAGTGTGACAAGAGATCAAGATGGACGGTCATTGAAGAGGGATGGGACCAAAAATAAAGAGCCCAGTAGCAACAACAGTCACTGCAGAATTGAATGGTACATTTACCAACCCTGTCAGCGCCAAAATAACGTGAGCAGAGCTCCATAAGTGGGGAACTGCAGAGTGAGGAGGATTTCAGAACAACTGATCAGTGATACAGATGTCCTTAACAGGAAAATGTGTCACCGATGCCATAAATTCTGGACAGTGCAGCAGTACAGGAAAGAGATTTGGTCACATGAGTCTTGTTTCTCACTGTTTCCAGCTTCTGGCCCTACAATGTAACATGGCAGATGTGCATTGATGATTTGGGCAGCGCCATCTTGGTATTCCATGGGCCAAGGGTTACTCTGCAAGGTCGCATTATGCCTAGGATTATGTGACTGTGGTGGCTGACTAGGTCCATTTGACAGTACCATGCTTGTTCACCAGTGGTCATTGTGACTAACAATGGTATTGTCAATGTGTGTAGTGTGTTGGCGAAATCTGACGTGCATATTTAGTGAATTTTTTAAAGTTTTAGTTACAGTGATAAACATATAATTTAATTATTGTTCTGGATCTAAGAAGATAAAAGAGATCTTTATATATTTCTGAGGTCAGCCCTAACTTGTTGAAATCATTCATTACTGTAAAAGTTGTAAAACATGCATTAGAAAGAAAGAAGAACTTGTAGAACGTCCACCTTTTTCCCTTGTCGTTAAGAGAAAGTACGATATAGACCGATCTGATAGACAGTTTTGAGATAGAGGTAATAAGTGACCTCATCAAGTTTCGCTTTTGGAACACATTTTACATGGGAAACCCTTACCGTATGCAGACTGAGAAAGACAGAAAATAGCCAAACAGCTATGACAGTAAAAGGTACTGTTTTTCAGTGCACTCGCAAAGCTTTATGCCATGTGCTAACATTTGCAAACACACTGAAGGAATACTTTTATTATTACTTCCGTATTGCACATTCAGAATACATGAAGCCAAGTGGTGAAATCACAGCAAACACATAACTAAACTTCGTGTTACTTACCAGTATGCTAATAATTATCAGAGACAAAGCCGTAGCAACGTCACCCAGGTTCACAGATGCGAACTGACTCTCGAAAAAACTAATGTAAAGAGAATGTTATAGTTGAGTATAATGAAAGAATAGAGGACTAAAATGCTGAATCAAAACATCTATCATCCGTCTAAATTTGCAATTGTTGTTTTATCTGAGCAACCACTTTTGGCGCTACATTACGCCATCTTTGGGCCTCCTGACCCACGTGCAGGAAGATTCCTGTGTCTAGTCCAGTCTAAATAGGGACCAACCGTTCAATGCTATTGCTGGTTATCGTCACTGTTTAACGGTGTAAATATATGCAAATGAGAATACTATACTTCAGAGCAAAATTTCTAAATATATTTGAGGTACTGCTTATAGTTCTTTACATTAATGCAAAACACAATATGAAATATAGTGTAACATGAAATATTATGGTGTCAACAGATCATCTACACTCAGCCACTGATGCTACCAAACTTCAAAATATTTTATGTGTGTGTGGATTTTTCTTTGTTTGCGTTGCACTGACCAACATGTGTTTTGGCTACCTGTGTCACACAGGCAGTGTGCTTGTACTCTCGTTTCAGTCATTCAGCATGTAGTAAACCTGTAGTTGTAGATCAACAGTCGACGACCGAGTGAAACTGTCATTACTTGAAATGAGTTCAGCTGCCAGGTGACACAAAAAAAATAGTTCAAATGGCTCTGAGCACTATGCGACTTAACTTCTGAGGTCATCAGTCGCCTAGAACTTAGAACTAATTAAGCCTAACTAACCTAAGGACATCACACACATCCATGCCCGAGGCAGGATTCGAACCTGCAACCGTAGCGGTCGCTCGGCTCCAGACTGCAGCGCCTAGAACCGCGCGGCCACTCCGGCCGGCGGGGTGACACAGATGCTTTGTCGTTTTGAGGTACGCTACTAGATGTAAGAGTCAGCACTTGATATTCCCCATCTTTGAATTCACTGCTGTCACAATACAGAGCGGTTCGACAACGCTATGCAACGTCCTTGCAAGTATTTGCTGCGTTGACATGTTGAATCGCTTTGCCACTCCCTAATTTTCGGCTCGGTTCCTCCACAAGTCTGTGTGACGTCACTCAACAACTGCTTCGTTATCCAGACTAGTGTATATGTTAGAGTTTATGGTTCTATTTAACATCAACCGATTTTAGTCGTGAGAGAAGCAATGTTGAGCATACAACCTATAGTAAACATTTCTGTGGTAAGTTCGTCAGGAAGATTTCACCACTTTTGTCGCAATAATATCCACAGGTGTCTTTCTCCAGCGTCTGAGTTTCACAGCTTCACACTGCGGGCTTTCAAATTACTTCGCACCCTCAGACTCAGAGTTGCAATATTAAGAGTTTTGGCTGGTTTCGTTGTCTAGGGGCTGGGATACGTAGTTGCCGCATTACAGGCCAAATACTGCTGAGTCTACAGTATACGATAAGAATACACACAAGAATCGAATGGTCGAAGGTTTCTATCACTCAGCAATTGCGAATTATGAATGTAAGACACAAATTTATAAATGAAAGTTTGCAATTAAATAAAATCTGCAGGTACTATCTTAACGACTTTAAATGATGAGTACGATAGTAGAAGTACTTTTGAGAATGCGGTATATTTCGGCAAAATATTGGTGTCGATGGTCCAGCAATTAAATAAAAGTTGAAACTTCCTGGCAGATTAAAACTGTGTGCCGGACTGAGACTCGAACTCGGGACCTTTGCCTTTCACGGGCAAGTGCTCTACCAACTGAGCTACACAAGCACGACTCACGGCCCGTCCTCGCAGTTTTAGTTCTGCGAGTACCTCGTCTCCTGCCTTCCAAACTTTACTGGCAGAACTAAAACTGTGATGACGGGGCGTGAGTCGTGCTTGGGTAGCTCAGTTGGTAGAGCACTTACCCGCGAAAGGCAAAGGTCCCGAGTTCGAGTCTTGGTCTGGCACACAGTTTTAATCTCCCAGGAAGTTTCATATCAGCGCACACTCCGCTGCAGAGTGAAAATCTCATTCTGGAAAATATAAGTTGAATAACAGGGAAACAATAGGTTCCCACTGCACGTAATTAGTTATGAACAACAACATAGCTCACGAGATATTCACTTCTCAACGCAAACTACGTCTTCACTGCAGAAGCCACGGAAATCACACAAGAGCACAGGCTGGCACTCGGAAATATTTCTATTCCCTGCGACGACGCACAAACTGCTCCACTGTCCAAGTCTTTCCGCCAACCCCGCGTCCGTCGCGCCGACGCGTCCAGCACTTCCCGTGTCCTGAGCCGTCCTCTCCAGCACTGCCTCGTGTCCTCTCTCCCGAACTGGCCTCCATCCAGTCTCCCCATTCACGAGCGCTGTGATTGGCTAGAGAGCTCACGCTCTCTCTTCAAGCCAACGCACCCACACATACATTTAAACACATACGAATTACTGGAGTTACATTTAACCTCGTGTCGTCTCTCCCGAACTGGCCTCCATCCAGTCTCCCCATTCACGAGCGCTGTGATTGGCTAGAGAGCTCACGCTATCTCTTAAAGCCAACGCACCCACACACATACTTAAACACATACGAATTACTGGAATCGCATTTAAATACCTTGAAATTAAATAAATATTCCTACGGCTGGACCATAAACACGCTCTAACACACTTAATTAAATACATGAACAATTAAATAACGATATATCAAAAGAAAGGGAGCAAAAGGTAGGCCAGGAGCCTAATGTGTCTGTGCTTTCTAAAACACAGTAAATAATTGACCAGTTTCTTCATGAATAGCATATATCAGATATTAACAAAGATAAGGATGAATCAATATATTTAGAAGCATGCTGCTACCGTTTTTTCGTGTAACTGTGGAGTACTTACGGCCTGACGCGATCGATAGTAATCGGCCACTTTGATCTCCAATAAGTCATGTACTACTTAAGTTACATACCTGTAATTCATACAAATTTAGGTTTACACTTATAGCTTTCTGAAGACATGGCGATTGACAAAATCGGATGAAGCGTTTATATTTTGAAAATTCGTTGCTAGGTGTTACTTGTATAATTTACCGCCAGATACTGAACTTTAAGACTAATAAAGATATTGAAAATCTGATTACACCATCAGAATCGTCATGCAAATAATAGTAATTTACATGTTTCTTTTTGAGGTATCATGATTCATCTGTCTACTATTAATTTCTATACGAACTGTGAAATGTCTGCCATAAGGCTCCACAAAGTCCGCCATCTTTGGCACTCCCGGCGTTTCTCCTTCATCGACACGAAGCACCGTCCTCGTCACAATGGAATTCCCAGCCACGCAGCCGATAGACCACGTGCTCCGGCCGTTGTGAGGCACCACGCGCTTGCTAACGAGCCGTGCCTTGCCAAACGGCCCAAGCGGTGGCCGCCATCTCTGAACTTAACAATATTTTCAGGGCGCCACAACTCGCCTGTTACCGCACAACAAGTCGATTTTATTGTTAGCACTTTTAGGGGCAGTTTGTCAACACTGCTTCCACTGTCTAGTACTGTGAAATCAAGTTTGTTCACGATATACAAGATATTACTGCTATGTGCAGTCTAAATCATGTTCCTTTCTGTGATTTTTGGAAATCAAAATTATGTTATATTACCACATCCAGGGTTTAATATTCACCATTATACGAACTTAAGAACAGGTCCTAGGCACAGCAGCCAAGATAAAACACATCCAATAAAATTTTCGGTTGTTACTAACAGAGGAATTGGGCAGCATAATCTCTTATTGGAATTATTATATTCTTCTTGAAGTCTGAGGGTATTTCGCCTGTCTCATACATCTTGCTCACCAGATGGTAGAGTTTTGTCAAGACTGGCTCTCCCAAGGCCGTCAGCAGTTCTAATGGAATTCCAATTCTAATGGGAAAGCAGGTGTTGACAGATGTGAAAATTACCGAACAATCAGTTTAATAAGCCACAGCTGCAAAATACTAACACGAATTCTTTACAGATGAAGGGAAAAACTAGTAGAAGCCAACCATGGGGAAGATCAGTTTGGATTCTGTAGAAATATTGGAACACGTGAGGCCATACTGACCTTACGACTTATCTTAGAAGAAAGATTAAGGAAAGGCAAACCTACGTTTCTAGCATTTGTAGACTTAGAGAAAGCTTTTGGACAATGTTGACTGGCATACTCTATTTTCAAATTCTAAAGGTGGCAGGGGTAAAATACAGGGAGCGAAAGGCTATTTACAATTTGTACAGAAACCAGATGCCAGTTATAAGAGTCAAGGGACATGAAAAGGAAGCAGCGGTTGGGAAGGGAGTGAGACAAGGTTGTAGCCTCTCCCCGATGTTATTCAATCTGTATGTTGAGCAAGCAGTAAAGGAAACAAAAGAAAAATTCGGAGTAGGTATTAAAATCCACGGAGAATAATTAAAAACTTTGATGTTCGCTGATGACATTGTAATTCTGTCAGAGACAGCAAAGGACCTAGAAGAGCAGGTGAACGGAATGGATAGTGTCTTGAAAGGAGGATATAAGATGAACATCAACAAAAGCAAAACGAGCATCGTGGAATGTAGTCGAATTAAGTCGAGTGATGCTGAGGGAATTAGATTAGGAAATGAGACACATAAAATACTAAAGGAGTTTTGCTGTTTGGTGAGCAAAATAACTGATGATGGTCGAAGTAGAGAGGATATAAAATGTAGACTGGCAATGGCAAGAAAAGCGTTTCTGAAGAAGAGAAATTTGTTAACATCGAGTATAGATTTAAGTGTCAGGAAGTCGTTTCTGAAAGTATTTGTATGGAGTGTAGCCATGTATGGAAGTGAAACATGGACGATAACCAGTTTGGACAAGAAGAGAATAGAAGCTTTCGAAAGGTGGTGCTACAGAAGAATGCTGAAGAGTAGATGGGTATATCACATAACTAATGAGGAGGTATTGAATGGAATTGGGGAGAAGAGGAGTTTGTGGCGCAACTCGACAAGAAGAAGGGACCGGTTGGTAGGACACGTTCTGAGGCATCAAGGGATCACAAATTTAGCATTGGAGGGCAGTGTGGAGGGTAAAAACCCTAGAGGGAGACCAAGAGATGAATACACTTAGCAGATTCAGAAGGACGTAGGTTGCAGTAAGTACTGAGAGATGAAGAAGCCTGCACAGGATAGAGCAGCATGGAGAGCTGCATCAAACCAGTCTCAGGACTGAAGACCACAACAACAACAACAATCTCTTATTGTAAGAACTGATCGTTTTAACTGCTGCGGGTGCTGTTTCAGTTGGCTCTTTTAGCTGCTCAATGATGTGCAGGGAATAGAGGTTTTGCTACAATCAAGGTCGTTTAATTCTGCATTACGTAAAGCGATATATTCTCGTTAAACGCACTGTAAAACAATCACTTTGTCATAAACATCTATTCAAGAGTAATCTCGTCACTAGTGCAATACATCGAAATATCGTCTTATGCTGTTATAATAAAATGCATCTTTTGATAATATACATGGTTTGCCACTAGTCAGTATAGTTCTTCCGATTTTCTAAGGGACACACTCAGCGGTATGAGATTTCCGGTACATCACCTCCGTTACGTTATTACAACAACCACTCAGCTACTCAACTGGCTCTGACAACAGTATTGGCACTTGACTATCGATTCTTGGCACACCATCGACCTATTCGAGCACTATATGCTCATCTCTGAGTAAGGGACCATGGCTCCCTTATATGCGATTATGTGTTCATCCGTTCCCTGAAGCCACATGCTCACGTTACCACCTGTTCTATTAGCTGCGTCATTTAGAATATGTTCTATGGCTTTCACAGTATTGCTGTATTTGTGTAACCTAAAGATACATAAACATTTCGTATCTTATTTCCAGATTAATTGCAGATTCTTATTTTCGCTTCATTCTGGTTTAAGCTATTCTTTCGTTTCTAAAAACGGTTGATGCATTGGAAACATGGATTTGAGGAGGACGTAAAGGATAAAATGGGTAGACAAAGTGAGAAATGAGGAGAAGCTGGGACGAGTTGGTGACGGAATAGAAATTTTGAAAGTAAACAGGGAGAGGAAACACATCTTACTTGTGTCTTGGACCTTGGATGAGAAGAGGTTATTTACTGATGGATTCTGTGAAGGGAACAGTAAATGGAAGACGAACCTATGGTTGTTGGGCCAACATGTATTATCGAACCTACCAATTTCCCATACCTATTTCTGTTGCAAGTTGGCTCCTAAATATATGAGCGACTTTTACGCTCTTAACAATATCTGGAGGCCTGTACCTACTCTTACCCTTTACCTCTTTAATGGATTTTAATTTGTGTTGACTTACCTCACCTTTCTCGATTTTTGAATCAGAAACTTGATCGATCTCTAACAATTATCCTTTTCGACAACGATTATTGTTACTATTATGGTGACTCACTGGCATTTGTGTTTTATTGACCTGGAATATCTGAAATTTACCACTCTAACGCGTTAGCACATCGCACCCGTTTTCATCGTTCTTCCCTGCACGCTTTACAAATGATTTCAGTTTATAACCATGCCTCTTGGTCGAACTAACTGTCATCTACCATAGATTCTTGGTTCCTATAAACCTTCCACACACATTTTCACCTTAGCTGACTCATCCTCATAATTATGAGTATTCACGTAGCTTGAACTACACGCATCAAAAAAAGTTTTGCATCACCTCGGTTCCGAAAGTTCCGGAATAGAAATCAACATAAACATCATTTCCGCCCTTTTTATTGATCGTGAAAACCACACATTGCATGTTGTACCACCATACAGCGAGATCTTCAGAGATGGTGATCCACATTGCTGTACACACCGGTACCCCTAAAACCCAGTAGCACGTCCTCTTGCATTGATGCATGCCTCTATTCATCGTGGTATACTATCGACAAGTTCATCAAGGCACTGTTGGTCCAGGTTGTCCTATTCCCAACGGCGATTCGGCGTAGATCCTTTATAGTCATTGGTGGGTCACGGCGTCCATAAAAAGCCCATTTCAGACATGTTCGATAGGGTTCATGTATAGGGAACATGCTGGTCACTCTAGTCGAGCGACGTCGTTATCCTGAAGGAAGTCATTCACAAGATGGGCACTATGGCAGTGCGAATTGTCGTCCATGAAGACGAATGCCTCGCCAATATGCTGCCGATATGGTTGCACTATCGGTCGGAGGGTGGAATTCACGTATCGTACAGCCGTTACGGCGTTTTCCTGACCACCAGCTGCGTACGTCGGCCCCACATGATGCCACCCCAAAACAGCAGGGAACCTCCACCACGCTGCACTCGCTGGACAGTGTCCAAGGCGTTCAGCCTAACCGGGTTGCCTCCAAACACGTCTCCGTAAATTGTCTGGTTGAAGGCATATGCGACACTCATGGGTGAAGAGATCGTGATGCCAATCCTGAGCGGTCCATTCGGCATGTTGTTGGGCCCATCTGTACCACGTTACATGGTGTTATGGTTGCAACGATTGACCTCCCCATGGACGTCGGAAGTGAAGTTGCGCATCATGCAGCCTATTGCAAACAGTTTGAGTCGTAACACGACGTCCTGTGGCTGCACGAACACCATTATTCAACATGGTGGCGTTGCTGTCAGGGTTACTCCGAGGCATAATCCGCAGGTAGCGGTCATCCACTGCAGTAGTAGCCCTTATGCGGCCTGAGTGAGGCATGTCATCGACAGTTCCTGTCTCTCTGTATCTTCTCCATGTCCAAACAACATCGCTTTGGTTCACTCCGAGACGCCTGGACACTTCCCTTGTTGAGAGCCGTTCCTGGCACAAAGTAACAATGCGGATGCGATCGAACCGTGGTATTGACCGTCTAGGCATTGCTGAACTACAGACCACACGAGCTGTGTACCTCGTTCCTGGTAGAATGACGGAAACTGATCGACTGTAGGACCCTCTCCGACTAATAGGCGCTGCTCATGCATGGTTGTTTACATCTGGGAGGGGGGGGGGAGGGGTTAGTGACATCTCTGAACATTCAAAGGGACTCTGTGATGCAGATATCCTCAGTCAACGTCTATCTTCAGGAGTTCTGGGAACCGGAGTGATGCAAAACTATTTCTGATGTGTGTATATTGACATTGTAATCATCAGCACTTTTTATTTGTATCATTTTATAATTATGCTTACTAGCTTCACCCTTTACTTCTTTACTGAGACTGTTAGTAGGTTCACACTCTGCTAATGGGAGTATATCGTTTGCAGCATTCATTTCAGTGATATGATCTTCTCCCTCACAAACATTCCTCAATTTTTAATCAGGCATTTTCTTCCTACCCTTCCTTCTGAAATTATTTATTACTATCCCAAAGATCATTCTGATTATCTTAAATTTTACTCGAAAGATCGTTCTAGCTCTTTCCTATTGTACTAGAAATAGCATACCCAAATCGTGTGAGACTACCTCCAAAATTTTTCTCCACGATCATCATGTCCTGTGCAAAGACAATACTAAGACTCTGCAACTTTAACGACACATGTGTATTTTATGTGGTTGTTCACTCTTGAAATCTTCATTAATTTCCCCTTGACAGTATTCGTCATCTACCATATCTGTTGTATATATTCTACTGGTGTTCCTGGAACAAATTTCGATTCAAAGACATCTGCCTGTCTCTCTCTATATATGAAGATATTAACTGTTCTCGAACAACAGATTCCATTGACGATCTTCATATATAGTAAAAGGCTACCCGGCCATTGACCTTCGTCTGTGCGAATGCGCACAGATTGCCCGAACTCTTACGGGAATCGTCCCCTTAGTGTGCGCGAGTAATGAGTGGATGGGCAAATATCTATTAGGTACATTACGTATGTAGATTGTGGACAGTTGGGAATGAGGTTCCCACGGGAAGCGTGCAAGGGATAAGTCCTTGCAGTACCGCTGTTCATCTGTGTCCTCGGTGGTTCATATATATAGACCGTCTGCCATGTAAGCAGGAGATCCCGGGTCGGGGCACACATTTTCAACTGTCCCCATCAAGGTATATCAACAACACCTGTCAGCACCTGAGGCTTTCAATTAATTATCATTTAGATGAGACAGACATTTAGGAACCAGGTTTTAAATTGTGTGATTTGTGAACTCTGACCCCTAATTATTGGTTTTGAAATGTAGACTAAAACTGAAGAAACTGCAAAATGATACGAATTTCAGGAGATGCGTCCTGGATGAATGATTGACAACTAAAGGGGAAATAAATATAGTAGAAGAAAACTGGGTAGCTTTGAGAGATGAAACAGTGAAGACAGCAGAGGATCAAGTAGGTAAAAAGACTAGGCCTAGTAGAAATCGTTGGGCAACAGGAGAGATACTGAATTTAATTGATGAAAGGAGAAAATATAAAAAAATACAGTAAGTGAAGCAGGCGGAAAGGAATACAAACGTCTCAAAAATGAGATCGACAGGAAGTGCAAAATGGCTAAGCAAGGATGGATAACAGCAGGAATATAAAGATGTAAAGGCAAATATTACGACGGGTAAGGTAGATACTGCCTACAGGAAAATTGAAGACACCTTTGGAGAAAAGAGAACAACCTGTTTGAATAACAAGAGCTCAGATGGAAAACCAGTCCTAAACAAAGAAGGGAAAGCATAAAAGTTGAAGGAGGATGTAGAGAATCTATACAAGGGCGATGTACTTGAGAGCAATATTATGGAAATGGAAGAGGTCTTCGATGAAGAAGAAATAGAAGATATGATACTGCGTGAAGAATTTGACGGAGCACTGAAAGACGTAAGTCGAGAAAAGCCCACGGGAGTAGACAACATTCCATTAGAACTATTGACAGCCTTGGCAGAGCCAGCCACAACAAAAGTCTACCATCTGGTGAGCAACTCGTATGAGGCAGGGGAAATGCCCTCAGACTTCAAGAAGAATATAATAAATACACACCCATAGAAAATTACCGAACTATCAGTTTAATAAGTCATGGTTTGCAAAATACTAACACGAATACTTTAGAGACGAATGGAAAAACTGACAGAAGCCGACGACAGGAAAGATCAGTTTGGATTCCGTAGAAATATCGAAACACGTGAGGCAATACTGTCCCTACGATTTATCTTAGAAGATAGATTAAGGAAAGGCAAAACTACGTATCTAGCATTTGTAGACTTACAGAAAGATTTTGACAATGTTGACTGGAATACTCTCTTTCGAATTCTGAGGGTGGCAGGGGTAAAATACAGGGAGCGAAAGGCTATTTACAATTTGTACAGAAACCAGATGGCAGTTATAAGAGTCGAGGGGCATGAAAGGGAAGCAGTGGTTGAGATGGAGTGAGACAAGGTTGTAGCCTATCCCCAATGCTATCCAGTCTTTATATTGAGCAAGCAGTGAAGAAAACAACAGACAAATTTAGAGTAGGAATTAAAATCCATGGAGAAGAAATAAGAACTCGAGGTTTTCCGACGACATTGTCATTCTGTCACAGACAGAAAAGGACCTGGAAGAGCAGTTGAACGGAATGTACAATGTCTTGAAAGGTGGTTGTAAAATCAAAATAAACAAAAGCAAAACGAGGATAATGGAATTAATGGAATTAAATCAGGTGATGCTGAGGAAATTAGATTAGGAAATGAGACACTTACAGTAGTAAATGAGTTTTGCTATTTGGTGAGCAAAATAACAGATGATGGTTAAAGTAGAGAATACTGCCTATGGAAAGGAAAGCATTTCTGAAAAAGAGAAATTTGTTAACATCGAGTATAGGTTCAGGTTTCAGGAAATCTTTCTGAAAGCATTTGTATGGAACGTTGCCATGTACGGAAGTGAAACATGGACGATAATGTTGATGAATACATGGGTAGATCACGGAACTAATGAGGAGGTCCTGAACAGAATTGGGGAGAAGAGGAATTTGTGGTACAACTTGACTAGAAGAAGGGATCGATTGGTAGGGCACATTCTGAGGCATCAAGGGATTACCAACTTAGAACTGGAGGGAAACGTCGAGGGTAAAAATCGTAAAGGGAGACCGAGAAATGAATACACTAAGCAGATTAAGGAGGCTGTAGGTTGCGTTAGTTACTCGGAGATGAAGAAGCTTGCACAGGATAGAGAAGTGTGGAGAGCTGCATCAAACCAGTCTCTGCACTGAAGCTCACAGCAATAACAAACAAATTTCACATATTTTCTTCTGCTGGCTGAGTGGTTCATAGATTTTTTAGATTATCTTCAGTGTGAAAACATCTGGATTGAACCTATTTTTTAAAAATACTTAATGCTAACTACATTTCCATTATTAAACATCCAAAGACATCAGATGCTGCTATCTTCACATCTGAGGACACAACTACTGATTTTGGACAACGTGACCATATAAAGTGTATGTAGCCCTCATTCATATTTTGAGTTTTCCCATCCACAGATGTTCTGAGCGTTCAGGACTGACTAGGTATCTGATAGCGGGCTTTAAAACATTTAAAACAGGTTATGGGTATAATGTTTAAAACAGTTTATGGGTGTATGGCCTTCCACCGGCTTCTGTCTGAAGATATTTGCACCACGATTTGTCTCAGAGGAAGTACTGAGCATTCTCATCTGTAGAACGTTTGTGGAAAAATAGTCTCCACACAGCTGGCTGCATTGTTTTACAGTAAGTACATTGTCCCTGATGGCTATAACACAGAACATTTATAACGTGTGAATTTCTTTGTCTACTAATCTGTTCGCACCTCCCAATTGCATTCAACTTCTAATTTTTTGCCCTTCGTTTCATTCATCCATTTGAGAAATCTACCTCCTACTCGCTTTTGAAGTTTTTTTTTTTTTTTTTTAGTCGTAAGTCTTCTGACTGAGTGGATGCGGCCCACCACGAATTCCTCTCCTGTGTCAACCTCTTCATCCCATAGTAGCACCTGCAACCTACGTCCTCAGTTGTTTACTACATATATTCCAATCTCTGTATTCCTCTACAGTTTTTCTGCCCTGCAGCTCCCTCTAGTACTATGGAAGTTATTCCTTGATGTCTTATCAGACGTCCTACCGTCGTGTCCCTACTGCTAGTTTGTGTTTTCCATATAGTCCTTTCCTCGCCGATTCTGCGGAGGACTTCCACATTCCATACCTTATCAGTCCACCAAATTTTCAACATTCTTGTGTACCACCACATTTCAAATTCATCGGTTGTCTTCTGCTCCGATTGTCCCACAATCCATGTTTCACGTCAATACAATTCTGTGCTCAAGCTTTACGTTCTCAGAAATTTATTCCTCAAATTAAGGCCTATGTTTCATGTTAGTATACTTCTCTTGGCCAGCAATGCCCTGTTTCCAGTGCTAGTCTGCTATTTATGGGCTCCATGCTCCGTGTGTCATTGGTTATTTTGCTGTCTAGTTAGCAGAATCCCTAAACTTCATCTTCTTCGTGATCATCAATCACGACGTTAGGTTTCTCGCTGTTCTCATTTCTGCTGCTTCTCATTACTTTTGTCTCTCTTCGACTTACTCTCAATCCAAATTCTGCACTCATTAGACTGCTCATACCATCCAGCAGATCATGTAGTTCTTCCCGAGTTTCAGTCAGGATTGCAATGTCATCAGTGAATCTTATCACTGATATCCCTCCATAATGGATTTTAATTCCACTCTTGAACCTTTTATCTTCGTCATTGCTTCTTCGATGTATGGAATGAACTGTAGGAGCGAAAGACTACATCTCTATTTTGACATTTTTAATCCGAGCACTTCGCACTTGGACTTCCACTCTTATTGTTCCTCTCAGCTCTTTTACATGTTGTGTTCTACCCTTCTTTCCCTATAGCTTATTACTATCTTTCTCAGAATTTTGAACGTTTATCAAACTTAACGTCGGATCTGCATTTCTGGTGCCTTTACCTTTCCTAAGGCCAAACTAATCGTCATCCAACACATCCTCAATTTTCTTCTGTGTATTATCCTTGTCAACAATTTGGATGCATCAGCTGTTAAGCTGATTGTGCGATAATTTTCGCACTTGTCGGTTCTTGCGTACTTCGGAATTCCATGGATGATATTTTTCCGAAAGTCAGATGGTATATCGCCAGACTCATATATTCTACACACAAACGTGAACAGTAGTTTAGTTGCCACTTCCCCCATTAATTTTAGACTGATGGAACGTTATCTATCCCTTCTGCCTCATTCAATCGTAAGTGTCCCTCAGAAAATTAACACAAAAAATTTACATCGTAGAGAATATGTGGATCGCGCCACGGATAAAATGGTACGTGGCAGGCACAAACGGCCAGAGATGATTTTTTCAAACATAGTTCCGGGTATGTTTCAATTATTAAACTGAGATATCTATTTTGCCCTACATCTTACCATAACGAGCCAAGGGTCCGTCACATTCTCTCCAACTCGTGAGCTTGTAGCCAAACCCGCCTACGGGCGTAAAGGTTATCGCTGCGTCACGCGGCCATCACCCTGACGTACCGACTGGCTTCCTTCGCCCACCATCTGCTACCTGTCACTCTGATTCATTGTTTTCGTTCTCGCCTTCCGCCATTTTTCATATTTTCTCTGACTGCTATCGCATATATAATGATAGTATTTGTGACATTGTTGTTTTACTGGTACAACCTATAACACATACTTTACTGTAATTGACGCTATTTTTTCACTAGTCATAAACTTTTACCACTGGATCTAGCACTTTGATAATATAATTCCGACTTAGGACATCTACAGGGTGGTCCATCTGAAGTTTCGGATGAGATTATCTCGAAAACTATACATCGGGTAAAAATAGTGGGTAAGACAAGTTCGTAAGCTCGAAGGGGGACATCAAATGATACTACACGTGACCCCCAGCACCCATCCCCTTGGGTGGGGCGGTGGGCAACTTTTAAATCTTAAATGGGAAGCCCCATTTTTTATTGCAGATTCGGATTCTCCATAAAAAAGTAATCAAGTTTTGTCTGAAACCTTTTTTTAAACCATTGACAGGTGGTGCTGAAATCGAGAAACGTTAAAATTGGGGAAGAACTCAGATTTATTTAGAATGATCCGATAAGGACGCATCAAAGCGATACAAAATGTGCACCAATTCTTTCATTACGCCAAATTAAGCTATTTTTTACAATATATATCCTACCTGCCACAGTTTTTGATGGACGGAGGTTCAATGCTATTTAAGTCTCGTCAGGGAACTCTTCACAAGTGCATTACTCACCCAACTGTGGCGCTACCGTGGCCAATCTGCGAACTATGGCTCAATATGAAGGTCGGTGCAATGCGACGAGACGTCGCTTCACTTTCAGATTGTGAACCTTAAACATCAACTGACGAAAGTAAATTGTTCTTTAGTGAAACATGGCTCACTATCCTCCTACAGAGTTTGTTGATATGATGTTAATTTTAGGTGAATGCCATAACAATTATGCAGCAGCTGCGCAATTGTATGTGGATCGTTTCCCAAACAGACGACATCCAAGCGAAAACATTATTCGAAATTACACTCAACAAGCTCGAAATAGATACATGCACCGTCCACCTCGTCATCGCGAATACAATGAAAATGACGCACGTACCCTTATCGTTCTCTACATCTACATTTACATGAATACTCTGCAATTCACATTTAAGTGCTTGGCAGAGGGTGCATCGAACCACAATCATACTATATCTCTACCATTCCACTCCCGAATAGCGCGCGGGAAAAAAGGAACACCTAAACCTTTCTGTTCGAGCTCTGATTTCTCTTATTTTATTTTGATGATCATTCTTACCTATGTAGGTTGGACTCAAAAAAAATATTTTCGTATTCGGAAGAGAAAGTTGGTGACTGAAATTTCGTAAATAGATCTCGCCGCGACGGAAAACGTCTTTGCTTTAATGACTTTCATCACAACTCGCGTATCATATCTGCCACACTCTCTCCCCTATTACGTGATAATACAAAACGAGCTGCCCTTTTTTGCACCCTTTCTATGTCCTTCGTCAATCCCACGTGGTAAGGATCCCACAGCTCGCAACAATATTCTAACAGAGGACGAACGAGTGTAGTGTAAGCTGTCTCTTTAGTAGACTTGTTGCATCTTCTAAGTGTCCTGCCAATGAAACGCAACCTTTGGCTCGCCTTCCCCGCAATATTATCTATGTGGTCTTTCCAACCGAAGTTGTTCGTAATTTTAGCACCCAGGTTGAATTGACAGCCTTGAGAATTGTACCATTTATCGAGTAATCGAATTCCAACGGATTTCTTTTGGAACTCATGTGAATCACCTCACACTTTTCGTTATTTAGCGTCAACTGCCACCTGCCACACCACACAGCCATCTTTTCTAAATCGCTTTGCAACTGGTACTGGTCTTCGGATGATCTTACTAGACGGTAAATTACAGCATCATCTGCGAACAACCTAAGAGAACTGCTCAGATTGTCAAAAAGGTCATTTATATAGATCAGGAACAGCAGAAGTCCCAGGACGCTTCCCTGGGGAACACCTGATATCACTTCAGTTTTACTCGATGATTTGTCGTCTATTACTACGAACTGCGACCTTCCTGACAGGGAATCACGAATCCAGTCGCACAACTGAGACGATACCCCATAGGCCCGCGGCTTGATTAGAAGTCGCTTGTGAGGAACGGTGTCAAAAGCTTTCCGGAAATCCAGAAATACGGAATCAACCTGAGATCCCCTGTCGATAGCGGCCATTACTTTGTGCGAATAAAGAGCTAGGTGCCTTGCACAAGAAAGATGTTTTCTGAAACCATGCTGATTACGTATCAATAGATCGTTCCCTTCGAGGTGATTCATAATGTTTGAATACAGTATATGCTCCAAAACCCTACTGCAAACCGACGTCAGTGATATAGGTCTGTAGTTCGATGGATTACTCCTTCTACCCTTCTTAAACACTGGTGCGGCCTCCGCAATTTTCGAATTTGTAGATACACATCTATCGGTGTGCGAGCGGTTGTATATGATTGCTAAGTAGGGAGCTATTGTATCAGCGTAATCCGAAAGGAACCTAATCGGTATACAATCTGGACCTGAAGACTTGCCCGTATCAAGCGATTTGAGTTGCTTCGCAACCCCTAAGGTATCTACTTCTAAGGAACTCATGCTAGCAGCTGTTCGTGTTTCAAATTCTGGAATATTCCATTCGTCTTCCCTGGTGAAGGAATTTCGGAAAACTGCGTTCAATAACTCCGCTTTAGCGGCACAGTCGTCGGTAACAGTACCATCGGCACTGCGCAGCGAAGGTATTGACTGCGTCTTACCGCTTGTGCACTTTACATACGACCAGAATTTCCTTCGATTTTCTACCAAATTTCGAGACAATGTTTCGTTGTGGAACCTATTAAAGGCATCTCGCATTGAAGTCCGTGCCAAATTTCGCGCGTCTGTAAATTTTAGCAAATCTTGGGGGTTTCGCGTTCTTCTGAACTTCGCATGCTTTTTCCGTTGCCTCTGCAACAGCGTTCGGACCTGTTTTGTGTACCATGGGGGATCAGTTCCATCTCTTACCAATTTATGAGGTATGAATCTCTCAATTGCTGTTGCTACTATATCTTTGAATTTGAGACACATCTCGTCTACATTTGCATAGTCAGTTCGGAAGGAATGGAATTTTCTCTTAGGAAGGCTTCTAGTAACACTTTAACCGCTTTTTTAAATAAAATTACTTTGCATTTGTTTCTGGTGGATTTGGAAGAAACGGTATTGAGCCTAGCTACAACGACCTTGTGATCACTAATCCCTGTATCAGTCATGATGCTCTCTTTGACGTTTGGTTCTCGCCTGTGTTCAACTGGATTCCAAAATTAGTAGTCGTGAGATTCATAAACAACCTGGAAGACCGAAATCAACTGTTTTGAGGATTTTGAAGGCACATAAATATAGTGCATATCATATCACACTAACACTGGCATTAACGCCGAAAGGTATGCAAATACGCATGCATTTCTGCCAATGGGCCTTGGAAATGAAAAGAGGTGACCATGATTTTTTAGATACGTTATGTTCACCGATGAAGCCACATTCAAAGACAATGGTGAATTAAATCGCCATGATTGTCATTTTTAGTCCCCTGTCAATCCACACTGGCACAGACCCGTTGACAATCAACACAACTGGTCGTTAATGGTCTGGTGTGGAATTTTAAACGGTTACTTAATAAGTCCGTATTTTATGACCGAAATGTTACTGGGGAATCTTATTTACAACTTCTCCGCGATGATTTATTGGAGCTAATGGAAGATGTTGATTTAGAAACTAGGCAACAAATGTGATTCCAACAGGACGGAGAAGCTCTTCATTATGCTAAAAATGTGCGGAACGTTTTAAATTTGCGGTACCCCGGTCGGTGGATAGGACGCAGCGGACCAATTGAGTGGCCTCATCGTTCACCAAACCTAACATCTCCTGATTTTTTCTTGTGGGTTATTTAAAAAATATTGTTTATGAAAGAGAGCCCACAACCTAAAACGATATGGAGCAACACATTCGAAGTGGGTGTGCAGCCATACCACGGGATGTGCTGCTCAAAACGGTGGACAACATTTGCAGACGATTGACTTTATGCATTGAAGCAAATGTGGATAATTTTCACCACCTGCGACATAGTCGCTTATACGAACAGTGATCCAATTTTGTCAGATGTTTTTTTTTTTTTATTTCAGTACTTGATCGCAATATAAATTCCTTTGAGGATGACCGGTTTCAGTCCGTTATGAACATGCTCAGATCTTTTCTACACCGTGTGACGATGCTGAACTGATTATAAGTTTTTACGATGCCATTATGGCCTTATCACTTTAGGACATGGTGTAGAAAAGATCCGAGAATGGCCATAACGGACTGAAACCGGTCATCGTCAAAATAATTGATATTGTGATCAAAGACTGGAAAAGGAAGCATTTGGGGATAATTTTGAACAATTTCTTCGTAGCTAATTTAATTAAGCACCCCAAATTGTAAGAGGCAAGGGGGCTCACACTAATGAAGCACCCCATGGGAACATCATTCTACTACGTCCACGTCGTAGTTCCTGGGTAACGCTAAAAGTAGGATACAGTACATTTTGTACAAAAATAGCTTAATTTGGCGTAACGAAAGAATTTGTGCACATTTTTATCGATCTGATGCGTCTTTTCGGTAATTCTAAATAAATCAGAGTTCTTCCCAATTTTACCTTTTTTCTCGATTTCAGCGCCATCTGTCAATGGTTTGAAAAAATATTTCAGACAAAAGTTGATTACTTTCTTATGGAGAATCCGAATCTGCATTTCTCTCTGCTCTGTACCTCCAAAAGCCCACCCACTGCGCTACCACACCTAAACCTACTGCCGTAGTTTTCCTGTCCTAGGCGGCCTGAATGAAAAGAGCTTTCCCCAGTTAGCAGGCGAGCTATGTGTTTTGATAGGCCATCGGGGTCTCAAGTTATTATCGCACCCAATATCAGACCATGGGTAGGCATAAACAACTTGCATAAGTCACCGACTGGAACGGACTCTGGGGAAAGTTGTCAGAAATCGCAACACAAGTAAATGATTTAGAAATCAAGACAGAGAGATATGTTTTGAAATTAGCATAGAACAATCTACTCGTAACAGAGGGCAGACTCCACTGACATTCACAGAACGAAAATAGCATCCACCTATAACTACACAAGTTTAACTCAAAACACTTCGGTGAGAGAATAGTAAGTGTGAGAACAAGGTTCTGGCAACAAAAAGGTGGGTCTCAGACTTCGGTGAAACTTATCGCATGGCTGGCGCTGCTACTCACCGACAGTATCGCGAAACACTCGCGATCACCAAACGGCCGAAACGCTAATCAAGACCGAGCATCATTACTAGACTATGTCCGATGTAACGAGCCGTTAACCTCTCCGTAGCATGGCGGAGCGTACCTGTCGAGAATGGGCGACCAAGGCGAGACGGCACCTGGTGGACCTTCTAGTAAGAGGTTCGAGAAATATGCTGCAGCTGTTATACTCAGGGTCTTTGTTAGCTGGTGGACACCTCAGACTAACACACTAATATGCCTACCGCTGAAAGAAGTAGTTTCGGTGCCAACTTGCTGGGTGGTCAAGCGACTAGCTGCCGCGTGCTGGGCCATAGAGCGGGACGCGCTCTTTTTCCAAGAGATGTTTCCCAACCTGCGGCAGTTTCGGTCGTGGGGGCGGTGGGCTTTTCAGTGTTTGTGTGCGCTCCAACACCAGTTTCGGTTCCCCTGTAAGTAGGGAATTATTATTAGAAGGTTTCTTTCGTTTCTATAATTACTTGTTGTTGTTGTTGTTGTTGTTGTTGTTGTTGTTGTTGTGGTCTTCAGACCTGAGACTGGTTTCATGCAGCACTCCATGATACTCTATCCTGTGCAAGCTTCTTCATCTCCCAGTACCTACTGCAGCCTACATCCTTCTGAATCTGCTTCGTGAATTCATCTCTTGGTCTCCCTCTACGATTTTTACCCTCCACGCTGCCCTCCAGTACTATATTGGTGATTCTTTGATGCCTCAGAACATTTCCTACCAATCGATCCCTTCTTCTAGTCAAGTTGTGCCACAAACTCCTCCCAATTCTCTTCAATACCTCATCATTGGTTATGTGATCTACCCATCAAATCTTCAGCATTCTTCTGTAGCACCATATTTCGAAAGCTTCTATTCTCTTCTTGTCCAAACTATTTACCGTCCATGTTTCACTTCCATACATGGCTACACTCCATACAAATACTTTCAGAAACCACTTCCTGACACTTAAATCAATACTCGATGTTAAATTTCTCTTTTCAGAAACGCTTTCCTTGCCATTGCCAGTCTACATTTTATATCCTCCCTACTTCGACCATCATCAGTTATTTTGCTTCCCAAATAGCAAAACTCCTTTACTACTTTAAGTGTCTCATTCCCCAATCTAATTCCCTCAGCATCACACGACTTAATTCGACTACATTCCATTATCCTCGTTTTGCTTTCGTTGATGTTCATCTTATACCCTCCTTTCAAGACACTGTCCATTCCGTTCAACTGCTCTTCCAAGTCCTTTGGTGTCTGAGAGAATTACAATGTCATCGGCGAACCTCAAAGTTTTTATTTCTTCTCCATGGATTTTAATACCTACTCCGAATTTTCTCTTGTTTCCTTTACTGCTTCCTTCCCAAACACTGCTTCCCTTTCATGTCCCTCGACTCTTATAACTGCCATCTGATTTCTGAACAAATTGTAGATAGCCTTTCGCTCCCTGTATTTTACCCCTGCCACCTTCAGAATTTGAAAGTGTATTCCAGTCAACATTATCAAAAGCTTTCGCTAAGTCTACAAATGCTAGAAAGGTAGGTTTGCCTTTCCTTAATCTTTCTTCTAAGATAAGTGGTAGGGTCAGTATTGCCTCACGTGTTCCAACATTTCTACGGGATCCAAATTGATCTTCCCCGAGGTCGGCTTCTACCAGTTTTTCCATTCGTCTGTAAAGAATTCGCGTTAGTTTTACTTAGGTGTTTCAATTGGTGATTGAATCTTTAGATACTTCTACATAAAATTCATATGAAAATTATAGAAAGAGCAGCTGCTTGTTCCTCATCAAAAGGGTTCCAAGTCTATTTGATTTCATATACATTAATGACTTCTCAACTCATCCTTTGTCTCTGGCTTTGCAAGCCCGCCCCCACACTCGTCACTTCATGTGGCATTTTAGGGATGGTTCGTAACATACACTCCTGGAAATGGAAAAAAGAACACATTGACACCGGTGTGTCAGACCCACCATACTTGCTCCGGACACTGCGAGAGGGCTGTACAACCAATGATCACACGCACGGCACAGCGGACACACCAGGAACCGCGGTGTTGGCCGTCGAATGGCGCTAGCTGCGCAGCATTTGTGCACCGCCGCCGTCAGTGTCAACCAGTTTGCCGTGGCATACGGAGCTCCATCGCAGTCTTTAACACTGGTAGCATGCCGCGACAGCGTGGACGTGAACCGTATGTGCAGTTGACGGACTTTGAGCGAGGGCGTATAGTGGGCATGCGGGAGGCCGGGTGGACGTACCGCCGAATTGCTCAACACGTGGGGCGTGAGGTCTCCACAGTACATCGATGTTGTCGCCAGTGGTCGGCGGAAGGTGCACGTGCCCGTCGACCTGGGATCGGACCGCAGCGACGCACGGATGCACGCCAAGACCGTAGGATCCTACGCAGTGCCGTAGGGGACCGCACCGCCACTTCCCAGCAAATTAGGGACACTGTTGTTCCTGGGGTATCGGCGAGGACCATTCGCAACCGTCTCCATGAAGCTGGGCTACGGTCCCGCACACCGTTAGGCCGTCTTCCGCTCACGACCCAACATCGTGCAGCCCGCCTCCAGTGGTGTCGCGACAGGTGTGAATGGAGGGACGAATGGAGACGTGTCGTCTTCAGCGATGAGAGTCGCCTCTGCCTCGGTGCCAATGATGATCGTATGCGTGTTTGGCGCCGTGCAGGTGAGCGCCACAATCAGGACTGCATACGACCGAGGCACACAGGGCCAACACCCGGCATCAAGGTGTGGGGAGCGATCTCCTACACTGGCCGTACACCACTGGTGATCATTTTTTTCGGTTGAATCCAGGTCCTGTTTACAGCATCATGATTGTCGCATCCGTGTTTGGCGACATCGCGGTGAACGCACATTGGAAGCGACTATTCGTCATCGCCATACTGGCGTATCACCCGGTGTGATGGTATGGGGTGCCATTGGTTACACCTCTCGGTCATCTCTTGTTCGCATTTACAGCACTTTGAACAGTGGACGTTACATTTCAGATGTGTTACGACCCGTGGCTCTACCCTTCATTCGATCCCTGCGAAACCCTACATTTCAGCAGGATAATGCACGACCGCATGTTGCAGGTCCTGTGCTTGCCTTTCTGTATACAGAAGATGTTCGACTGTTGCCCTGGCCAGCACATTCTCCAGATCTCTTAACAATTGAAAACGACTGGTCAATGGTGTCCGAGCAACTGGCTCATCACAATACGCCAGTCACTACTCTTGATGAACTGTGGTATCGTGTTGAAGCTGCAAGGGCAGCTGTAGCTGTACACGCCATCCAAGCTCTGCTTGAGTCATTGCCCAGGCGAATCAAGGCAGTTATTACGGCCAGAGGTGGTTGTTCTAGGTACTGATTTCTCAGGATATATGCACCCAAATTGCGTGAAAATTTAGTCACATGTCAGTACTAGTATAATATATTTTTCAATTGAATATCCGTTTATCATCTGCATTTCTTCTTGGTATAGCAATTTTAACGGCCAGTAGTGTACAATCAGCACCCACTGTTGCGGATAATACCGCTCTTTTGCGTAGACATAGGAATTTATTGATTAATTAGACCTTTGTAGCCGGTCGGAGTGGCCGAGCGGCTCTAGGCGCTACAGTCTGGAGTGGCGCGACCGCTATGGTCGCAGGTTCGAATCCTGCCTCGGGCATGGATGTGTGTGGTGTCCTTAGGTTAGTTAGGTTTAAATAGTTCTAAGTTCTAGGGGATTGACAGAAGTTAAGTTCCATAGTGCTCAGAGCCGTTTGAACCATACCCTTGTAAGCGATGAGTTAAGCGACTGAGTACAACCAATAATGAGACGAGGCTGCCCACAACATCATACGTTTCACGTTTCTACATGTACATCTGCACTCCACAAGACATCTTATGGTTTGTGGAACTCGCATTCGGGAGGGCAGCAGTTGAGATCTGTGTCTAGGCATAAAGATTTTAAGTTTTCCGTCATTTCCCTAAACTGCTCCAGGTGAATGCCAGGATAATTATTTTGAAAAGTACGTTGCCGATTTCCTTCCCTAGACTTTCGTTATCGAAACTTGTGTCTCTAATGAATGCATTTTCGATGTGACACTAAGCTCTAACCTTACACCTTCTCCTTCATGATTAGTAGTGAAGGCTACATTGCCTAGAACTATCGTTTCTCTCTTTTCAGGTTCCATTAGCGAAGGGTCCGTCGGAAGACATATCGCTGGTAAGCCTCCATGGAATCTCTAATCTCTCTAATATTACATTCATGCTCTTTTCTGCTATATAAATAGCATTATATGAATGCGTCTTGTCAGTTCTTTCGGACATGCCTTAAAGAACAAACACCGTGCGAAATCTGCAACTGCGATACACGTTATCTCGACGCAAGATGCCGGGGAGGGAAACGAAAGCAAAAGGAAGGAAGGAATGATATACACTGCATCGGTACGTCATGCGGAATCAACGGCGATGAGTGAAAATGTCTACTACACTGAATAGTGCACGGTACATCCAAACCGTCATCGAACCCATCGTTCTACCATTCCTAGACCGGCAAGGGAACTTGCTGTTCCAACAGGACAATGCACGTCCGCATGTATCCCGTGCCACCCAACGTGCTCTAGAAGGTGTAAGTCAACTACCCTGGCCAGCAAGATCTCCGGATCTGTCCCCCATTGAGCATGTTTGGGACTGGATGAAGCGTCGTCTCACGCGGTCTGCACGTCCAGCACGAACGCTGGTCCAACTGAGGCGCCAGGTGGAAATGGCATGGCAAGCCGTTCCACAGGACTACATCCAGCATCTCTACGATCGTCTCCATGGGAGAATAGCAGCCTGCATTGCTGCGAAAGGTGGTTATACACTGTACTAGTGCCGAGATTGTGCATGCTCTGTTGCCTGTGTCTATGTGCCTGTGGTTCTGTCAGTGTGATCATGTGATGTATCTGACCCCAGGAATGTGTCAATAAAGTTTCCCCTTCCTGGGACAATGAATTCACGGTGTTCTTATTTCAATTTCCAGGAGTGTAGTTTGCTATACCATGGCAGAGTTAGCTTAGAAAACGCACGTTCGACCAATACCTGAATATGTGTCGTCAGTCTGGAATCTGTTCCAGAGAGTAGTTCTGTAAGAAATGGAGAAGATCAATAGAAAAACAGCAGAGTTCGTCACAGGACATTTAGTAAGCGCAAGAACGTCACGGACTTGTTCAAATAACTTCTGTAAAAACGCTTTAACAGTGCGCTGTGCATCACGGTTTTGTTTGTCATTAAAATTCCGATTATGTACACTCATAGAAGGATCAACCAAGTTACCGCGTCCCCTTACATATATATTGTATAAATTGAACGTGGAGGGAAGATAAAATAAAGGAAATGAGCTGAAGATATCAGCTCGATCGGAACTTCATGCGGACTCAGTTGCGACGAGTTAAAATGTGTGCCATACCGGGACTCGAACCTGCGCTTTCCTGTTTTCTAGGACATTGCGTTAACCATTGCGCACACAGTGTTCACCGCAAATATGCAGACGTTCTCGGCATACCTCCTCCCACGCTTCTACCTTCTGTCACCTGTTTACGGCCCCTGACCATGTTTTCCATGTTCTCTTAATTTAGATTCCCGCTGGGGGTCGATTATACGAACGCGCTATGTCTGTTCTTTCACACATGTCCGAAACGACAGACACCACACAGTCATATGGCCGATTCGCATCGATGGCCAATGAGTGTAAAACCTTAAGTGCGAATGTAAGTTTACGTTCAACCTCCAGCAGGAAAGTAAAATTAGAGAGTATGGAGTACATGGACGAGACTGCGGAGAAGTAGCGCTAGCTGAGAGCTTGAGTTGTCGGGGGAGCACGCCTAGACAGTCGGCGAATTTGAGTCTGGTTGGCGCAGAGGTTAACGAAACTGTAGTAGCATGCAACAGGTCCGAGTCCCAGTGTGGTAGACATTTTCACTCATCGCCGTTGATTCCGCATGACGTACCGATGCAGTGTATATCATTCCTTCCTTCCTTTTGCTTTCGTTTCCCTCCCCGGCATCTTGCGTCGAGATAACGTGTATCGCAGTTGCAGATTTCGCACGGTGTTTGTTCTTTAAGGCATGTCCGAAAGAACTGACAAGACGCATTCATATAATGCTATTTATATAGCAGAAAAGAGCATGAATGTAATATTAGAGAGATTAGAGATTCCATGGAGGCTTACCAGCGATATGTCTTCCGACGGACCCTTCGTTAATGGAACCTGAAAAGAGAGAAACGATAGTTCTAGGCAATGTAGCCTTCACTACTAATCATGAAGGAGAAGGTGTAAGGTTAGAGCTTAGTGTCACATCGAAAATGCATTCATTAGAGACACAAGTTTCGATAACGAAAGTCTAGGGAAGGAAATCGGCAACGTACTTTTCAAAATAATTATCCTGGCATTCACCTGGAGCAGTTTAGGGAAATGACGGAAAACTTAAAATCTTTATGCCTAGACACAGATCTCAACTGCTGCCCTCCCGAATGCGAGTTCCACAAACCATAAGATGTCTTGTGGAGTGCAGATGTACATGTAGAAACGTGAAACGTATGATGTTGTAGGCAGCCTCGTCTCATTATTGGTTGTACTCAGTCGCTTAACTCATCGCTTACAAGGGTATGGTTCAAACGGCTCTGAGCACTATGGAACTTAACTTCTGTCAATCCCCTAGAACTTAGAACTATTTAAACCTAACTAACCTAAGGACACCACACACATCCATGCCCGAGGCAGGATTCGAACCTGCGACCATAGCGGTCGCGCCACTCCAGACTGTAGCGCCTAGAGCCGCTCGGCCACTCCGACCGGCTACAAAGGTCTAATTAATCAATAAATTCCTATGTCTACGCAAAAGAGCGGTATTATCCGCAACAGTGGGTGCTGATTGTACACTACTGGCCGTTAAAATTGCTATACCAAGAAGAAATGCAGATGATAAACGGATATTCAATTGAAAAATATATTATACTAGTACTGACATGTGACTAAATTTTCACGCAATTTGGGTGCATATATCCTGAGAAATCAGTACCTAGAACAAGCACCTCTGGCCGTAATAACTGCCTTGATACGCCTGGGCAATGACTCAAGCAGAGCTTGGATGGCGTGTACAGCTACAGCTGCCCTTGCAGCTTCAACACGATACCACAGTTCATCAAGAGTAGTGACTGGCGTATTGTGATGAGCCAGTTGCTCGGACACCATTGACCAGACGTTTTCAATTGTTAAGAGATCTGGAGAATGTGCTGGCCAGGGCAACAGTCGAACATCTTCTGTATACAGAAAGGCAAGCACAGGACCTGCAACATGCGGTCGTGCATTATCCTGCTGAAATGTAGGGTTTCGCAGGGATCGAATGAAGGGTAGAGCCTCGGGTCGTAACACATCTGAAATGTAACGTCCACTGCTCAAAGTGCTGTAAATGCGAACAAGAGGTGACCGAGAGGTGTAACCAATGGCACCCCATACCATCACACCGGGTGATACGCCAGTATGGCGATGACGAATAGACGCTTCCAATGTGCGTTCACCGCGATATCGCCAAACACGGATGCGACAATCATGATGCTGTAAACAGGACCTGGATTCATCCGAAAAAAATGATGTTTTATCATTCGTGCACCCAGGTTCGTCGTTGAATACACCATCGCAGGCGCTCCTGTCTGTGATGCAGCGACAAGGGTAACCACAGCCGTGGTCTCCGAGCTGATAGTCCATGCTGCTGCAAACGTCGTCGAGCTGTTCGTGCAGATGGTTGTTGTCTTGCAAACGTCCCCATCTGTTGACTCAGGGATCGAGACGTGGCTGCACGATCCGTTACAGCCATGCGGGTAAGATGCCTGTCAACTCGACTGCTAGTGATACGAGGCCGTTTGGATCCAGCACGACGTTCCGTATTACCCTCCTGAACCCACCAGTTCCATATTCTGCTAACAGTCATTGAATCTCGACCAACACCAGCAGCAATGTAGCGATACGATAAACCGTAATCGCGATAGGCTACAATCCGACCTTTATCAAAGACGGAAACGTGATGGTACGCATTTCTCCTCCTTACACGATGCATCACAACAACGTTTCACCAGGCAACGCCGGTCAACTGCTGTTTGTGTATGAGAAATCGGTTGGAAACTTTCCTCATGTCAGCACGTTGTAGGTGTCGCCACCGGCTCCAACCTTGTGTGAATGCTCTGAAAAGCTAATCACTTGCATATCACATCATCTTCTTCCTGTCGGTTAAATTTCGCGTCTGCAGCACGTCAGCCGGCCGTTGTGGCCGAGCGGTTCTAGGCGCTTCAGTCTGGAACCGCGCAACCGCTACGGTCGCAGATTCAAATCCTGCCTCGGGCATGGATGTGTGTGATGTCCTTAGGTTAGTTAGTTTAAGTATTTCTGAGTTCTAGAGGACTGATGACCTCAGATGTTAAGTCCCATAGTGCTCAGAGCCATTTTTTGTTGTTGTTGTTGTACGTCATCTTCGTGGTGTAGCAATTTTAATGGCCAATAGTGTAGATGATTTTCTTTAATTTCTACAGTGCGTGTTTAATTCACTCTGGTAGTTAGCGGACAGTGAAAATATGGCCCAAACAATTCCTGGTGGTCTTCGCCTGCCTTCATCAGGCGAGGCGGCTGAATGGACGAGCTCTTTTGGTAGTGTGGGGGAGGGGGGGGGGGTTGCTGGCTCCGGCCACCAGCGTACTGTCAGCGGCCGCCTGCTGTCGCATTCCGCGTTCACAGCGGTAGAGGGCGGCGTGCGTCTTTGGCAGAATGAACCACGCTCAGGATAGAATGCATTTGCGTGCTGAGATCAGCGAACTTGCCTTATACTCTCCAATTGGCGAATATTGGGGTTTCTCCAAACGACAGACCACCCTTTCAAAAGGCATGTCCAGTGCGATAACATCGCAATACTCAACGGTAACATTGGAGTGCCTCCACTGGCGACTCCCTTGCCAATGCCGACAGACTGCTGTCGTCTTGTAGCGCAAACATTGAGAAGACGAAGTTATAGAAAGTATTTAGCGAGACGCCGTTTGGAAAGGTCGGAACTCGGAATCTTTGGGAAGTACAGTGTGCCACAGAACAGCACTGACAAGACGCTGGAAAGAGGAGCTCGACAGGTCGGCGTTCGGAGTCTTCTAAAAGAATCGACGCCGAACCATTCAGTACGTAATTTTCAGGTGGTTTCGATAGGGCGAAACAAAATGCAAGGTCTCAGATTGATCAAAATGGCAGATTTGGCGGACTCACGCTGCGAAGGAGCAGGAGTGTGAAGTATCAGACACTTCCTCACTGAGGACCATAATAAGTACTTCTCTGGGAGCCCCAGTAGAGGCGCAGAGAATCGTCTTCTTTACGAGAGGAGAAGGCAGTTGAGGAGCAGATGGGTCACGCCACGCCATCGTCCGATCACGCCTGCCATCGCACCGCGCCTGGTACTCGCGCAAATGATGTGTCAGAGCGAAGGCGTACGAAATTCGTATAGGATGACAGGCGTATTGGTTCCTATTGATCAAAGAGTTACCGTGTGATGACCTTTGGGCCATAATTTTACTGTTTCTCTTTACGCATTAACCTCCCGATGCAATCATCACCAACACTTCAGTTCTGTAAATCAGAAGTTGGTTAACACGATTTCTTGTTCATTCGGTCTATTTTATGAGAACTTTTCCAGTTCTTCGTCTCTCAAGATGAACAGTTATCACACATTTGTATGTGTGTGTATACATATCTTCCTGTGATGGGTATTTTACCCTTGTTTGTTCTGAGCACTCACTGAATTTGTAACAGTAAATGTACGTAAGTTGTAACCCTTGTTCCATAAGATTAGCTGATGATCTCCATCACTACTTTGCCATTATTATCGTTTAATCAGGGCTCACAACAACAGTTCAGGTGTTAGGCCCAACCATTTCCTTCCGTTTCCATGCACGCAATACACATGGGTCATAGTGGAGGACTTGCACCTTGAGAGGGGATGTTTAATGCATGTCAGTGGCTAAACACATCGAGTACAGCCTTATCCAGTGGCGTCTTGCAAATGTTAACACAAGTAACTCGTAATCAATTGCAATAAAAGGTGATAAGTTCGTAAATAACTAACAATTTTGTGATATCCGTTTTTATGATTTGTTGTAGATGTGCAGACACAGGAGACACTCGACTGGAAGACAGAGATTTTCTACTTTACAAGACACCCCCAGGTCTTTAATAGTTCCGCAATCTAGATGTTTGGGTCTGAAGTACCAGGCGTTATGCAATGTTTCTCAGGTTTCAAGTGGTACGGACTGTTAAAGAGGACAGCTGAAAGTATTGGACAGTGCAAGGATTAAAAAACTATAAGTTGACACTCACCTCTTCTGAGGCACTCCTGAAGGTCTAATTTTCTGCCGAATCCTCTCTTGACGCATTCACATTTGATGATGGGATCTCTCATTGCAGCATCAGTGCACCCTGTATCTGGTATAACTGGAGAGGTACGATCGCCGGGCCCATCTGCAAATTTTCAAGAATAATTTCGGTGCAGAGAATTACGTTTTTAGTAACCAGAACAAACGTTCCAAGTGATGCAAACGGTCATTGTGGAACTGTTGAGTGTCTGTTATGCTAAAGATTTCTGTCGAGGATCACTGACTACAGAGCACTTGAGAGGACAAACTTAAGTGGAGCTCGCGACCTGGCTTAGAGACGTTTGTGGCCGTTTCCTTTAAGGCGGGTGGGCCAATCGCTGAGCAGATTACACTGACCGACTCGCCTTTGATTGGGCGATGGACTAAGTTCGGGTCCGTGGTATGGGTACGTCGGTGCAGCCTGCGAGCCGCTACCTGCCAGCACACACTCCGCCTGTAAAGACTGTAGATATCCTCGAACCGCTCGCCAGTGTCAATGTGGCAATGGTTGACGTACGGTTCGTCCAACCATTCAGTCCAGAAACACTGCAGGGTGGGACCTTTCTGTGTGTGAAGGGCATGGAGGTATTTCCACTGTGGGAAGCAGAAAGGAGTGCTACTGTATGGGAAACGCTCTGGTAAGCACCGAACAGGGGTGCAATAGAGAGAACTTAGTGCAGTACCGAGACTGGCTGGCCGCAGTCCAAGTAAAGATAAGCAAGACTAGGGGAGCGCCTTTCATAATAACAGACTGAGATGGAGTTTTCCTAAAACCAAACTTACAATGAGTTAACAAAAGTCATGGGGACCTCCTTTTGCCTGGCGTAGTGCACCGACTTGATCTCCCATGGACTCAACAAGGTGTTGGAAGTCTCCTACAGAAATACTGAGCCATGCTGCATCTGTAGCAGTCCATTACTGTGAAGATGTTGCCTGTGCAGGAAGCTGTGCACCAACTGACCTCTCGATTACGTCCCATAAATGATCGATGGGACTGATGACGGCGATCTTGGTGTCCAAATAATTCGCTCGAATCGTCCAGAATGTTCTTCAAACCAATTGCGAATAGCTTTGGTCTGGTAATACGGTGTATTATCATCCACACAAATCTCATCGTTGTTTGGGAACATTAAGACCATGTACGGCTGCAAATGGTCTCCAAATAGCCGAACATAACCATTTCCAGTCAATGATAGGTTCAGCAGATGGTCAAGTCTATTCCATGCAAACACAACCCTCATCATTACGGAACAACCATTACCTTACACAGTGCCTTGTTGATAAATCGGATCCACGCCTTCGTGGAGTCTGCGCTACACTCGAACCACACCACCAGCTCTTTCCAACTGAGATCGGGACTCGTCCTCTAGGGTCCAATCCACACGGTCGCGAACCCAGGAGAAGCGCTGCAGGCGGTGCTGTGCTGTATCAAAGGCACTCGCGTCTGTCGTCTGCTGCGATAGCCCATTGACGCCAGATTCCAATACACTGCCCTAACGGATACGTTCGTCGTACGTCCCACTTTGATTTCTGTCATTATTTCACACAGTGCTGCTTGTCTGTTGGGAGTGACAATTCAATGCAAACGCCGCTGCTCTCGGTCGTGAAGCGAAGTTCGTCGGCTACTGCATTGTCCGTTGCGACACGTTGTTGTTGTTGTTGTGGTCTTCAGTCCTGAGACTGGTTTGATGCAGCTCTCCATGCTACTCTATCCTGTGCAAGCCTCTTCGTCGCCCAGTACCTCCTGCAGCCAACATCCTTCTGAATCTGCTTAGTGTATTCATCTCTTGGTCTCCCTCTACGATTTTTACCCTCCACGCTGCCCTCCAGTACTAAATTGGTGATCACTTGATGACTCAGAACATGTCCCACCAACCGATCCCTTCTTCTTGTCACGTTGTGCCACAAACTCCACTTCTCTCCAATTACATTCAATACCTCCTCATTAGTCATGTTATCTACCCATCTAATATTCAACATTCTTCTTTAGCACCACATTGCGAAAGCTGCTATTCTCTTCTTGTCTAAACTATTTATCGTCCATGTTTCACTTCCATACATGGCTACACTCCATACAAATACTTTCAGAAACGACGTCCTGACACTTAAATCAATACTCGATGTTAACAAATTTCTCTTCTTCAGAAACGCTTTCCTTGCCATTGCCAATCTACATTTTATATCCTCTCTACTTTGACCATCATCAGTTATTTTTCTCCCCAAATACCAAAACTCCTTTACTAGTTTAAGTGTCTCATTTCCTCATCTAATTCCGTCAGCGTCACCCGTCTTAATTCGACTACATTCCATTATCCTCATTTTGCTTTTGTTGATGTTCATCTTATACCCTCCTTTCAAGACACTGTCCATTCCGTTCAACTGCTCTTCCTAGTCCTTTGCTGTCTCTGACAGAATTACAATGTCACCGGCGAACCTCAAAGTTTTTATTTCTTCTCCATGGATTTTAATACCTACCCCGAACTTTTCTTTCGTTTCCTTTACTGCTTGCTCAATATACAGATTGAATAACATCGGGGAGAGGCTACAATCCTGTCTCACTCCCTTCCCAACCACTGCTTTCCTTTCATGCCCCTCGACTCTTATAACTGCCATTTGCTCCTGCTCAAATTGTTAATAGCCTTTCGCTCCCTGTATTTTACCCCTGCTACCTTTATAATTTGAAAGAGAATATTCCAGTCAGTCAGTTGTGACACGTAATGCCTGTAATTTGGTATTGTCGGCACACACTAACGATTTCAGAAACTGAATTTCCCACGTATATAGCTCCAACCACTACTTCGCCTCCAAAGTCTTTGGGTCATGATCAGTTGAAAACCTTTATACATGGACCATCTGAGTACAAATGATAGCTCTTTTATACCTGTTGCATGTGATTCTACCACCAGCTGCATATTAGCATACCGCTATCCCTGGTAACCTCAGTGTATGTCTTAAGTTAGCAAGATAACATTCTGAAGAGATTTCGGGACTGCAGCCGGTCGTCGTAAACTTTAGTCCACGATATTTCGGCTGGACAACTGCCACCCATCTTCAGGTGAGCCGAACGAGGACTGACGAACACGTTTTTTTTTTTTTTTTTTTTTTTTTTTTTTTTTTTTTTTTTTTTTTTTTTTCTTTATGGAATTTCAATTCCCCCCGAAGGTGACGAACACGTTCTCCGCTTCGTCTTATATAGTGCGCCGATGGTACTGCCGCGCATGCGTTGCAGTCGCGGAGACAGAAGGCACCGCCCAGCGGCAGCGCCCTCGCTGGTGGAACTGCAAGACCCAGCTGCCGTCGGTATGGTCGCTGGCCACAACTATCGAAGTCTTCTGGCGTCTTCGTCTCGAGTAAATTTCGGAGATGACAGGATTCCACGCGTTATTCAGTTGGTAACCACTGTCATGGTTCATCATATTTTCCGCAATGCGTATTTCAACGGATTCTTTGGTAATGGAGTCTCAAAAGATTGTTGCTGTGGCCCAAAATCGAAGTTTTTTCACACTGCATTGAATGTCAGTTCGAAATACAATGTTCCGCAACTGCAGACTTACTGGGTTAAAGTAGGCGAGTGCAACGTTGATGTTCCGTACAACGCTCTTCCATTGTACGCGTTGTCTGTCCTATATAGGCCATACCACATTGACACGCTGTTTTATAAATTCCCACCTTCACCGATCCCAGGAAATCCGAGATCTTAGCCGGCCGGTGTGGTTCAAATGGCTCTGAGCCCTATGGGACTTAACATTTGTGGTCATCAGTCCCCTAGAACTTAGAACTATTTAAACCTAACTAACCTAAGGACATCACACACATCCATGCCCGAGGCAGGATTCGAACCTGCAACAGTAGCAGTCGCGCGGTTCCGGACTGAGCGCCTAGAACCGCTAGACCACCGCGGCCGGCGGCCGTTGTGGCCGAGCGGTTCTATGCGCTACAGTCTGGAACCGCGCGACTGCTACTGTTGCAGGTTCGAATCCTGCCTACGGCACGGATGTGTGTGACGCCCTTAGGTTAGTTAGGTTTAAGTAGTTGTAAGTTCTAGGGGACTGATGACCTGAGATGTTGAGTCCCATTGTGCACAGAGCCATTTGAACCATTTGAACCGAAATCTCAGAAGGCGGACGAAAAACCACTTTCACATGAAAATTATTAATAATTCTCGCAATTTTGAAGGAGATATTTCCAACGAAGGGGAGAAAAGCGAGGGACTTTGTTGGCGCATTTTCCTCTTTATCCACTTCCCGGTGCCTGGCTTTAGTTGAGAAGGCCCTGTTAATTTGCCGGGTCGAGTATCCATTGTCTCTGATCACCGTCCTTAAATGTGCAAGTTCTTTAGGCAAATTCTCTGCATACGACACCGTATGCGACCTGTGCACAAGGGTTTTAAGCACACTCATGGTTTGGGATAGGTGATGGCAACTTGAAAAATGCAGATACAAATCAGTGTGAGTGGGCTTACAATAAACAGAATGTACCACCGAGCCGTCACTCTTCCGTTTTACCAAACCATCCAGGAACGGAAGGCTACCATCTTTCTCTACTTCCATAGTAAATTGAATATTCTCATGGATGGAGTTAAGATGATGAAAACACCCCACTAACTTTTCTTCTCCGTGGGGCCACACTATGAAAGTATCATCGACGTATCTCCAAAAAACCGTTGGTTTGCACACCGCTGATTCAAGTGCTCTTTCCTCAAAATCCTTCATAAAAAAGTTAGACACCTGAGGAGGCAGAGGGCTGCCCACACCATCAGACTGTTCAAAATATTCCTCGTTAAACATAAAATTGGTTGAGGAAAGAGCATGTCGAAACAAAGCAGTGATGTCTGATTCAAACTGTTGACCAATTAGCGTCAAGGAATCCGCAAGAGGTACTTTTGTGAGAAGGGAAACTACATCAAAACTCACTAGAAGATCCTAACTACTTAAGTGGGGAGCCCCCAGTCTGTCCATAAAATCAGCAGAGTTCCGTATATGGTGTGAGCATTTGCCAACCAGTGGTCTCAGCAAAGAAGCTAGATGTTTGGCTAAATCATATGTAAATTTTACAAGATAACACTGTTGTTAATGTCGATGGGAAGCATTTCATTTGGATAAAGAGCGCCTAATAAGATTTTCATCTGAGGTTGAGCATTATTTTTTATGAAACTATTTTTATAAACCGCGGCCAATTGCTTAAGTAGCTGTGTTATAACATTGTAGTGTACTACACGTCGCAAGGATGGAGCGGCACAGGAGGCAAATAATGACAAAGTCGGTAGGCAGCGAGAAGCAAGCTAACACAGGTTGTGGTGGAAAGCATAGTGTACTGGCCTTAGGTGTAGAGTCGCAGGATGACGACAACGTCAGGTTCTTGGCGTTGATACTGAAAGAAGTGGGAAGTTCCACCCTCACAATGCGAGATTATAAATTTTGTTTGTAATTTGATTTATGTGCATGTGTCGAGTCAGTGTGGCTATACACAAAGTTTAAAGTTTTTGTAGGGGATTGTGTAGGTATACAATGTACATTTAACAGTTTGATGATTTACTCGCGAACTGAAGAGACACTTCAGGTAAGCAGGTTGCGAATTCGGCTGCCAGCTAGCGCTGCTGCAATCACTAGTACCCCTAAAACAGAATTGTGTTTTAGTGAATAAATTGTTAAAAGACTTTTGTTGGGTTGCCTAGCTAATTTCGCAAGATCAGCTCTAGCTAAATTCTTTTACTTACGTTGTCGTTACCAAATCATCAAAAACTTTACAAAACTACCATTTTTTTTAAAGAAATAGGAACTGTTTTTCATTATGTGTGATCAGTCCTTTGACAACAACTGGACGACTAAAAAAATAAAAGGTGATAAGTTCCCAAACAATTTTTATTCAACAGTGTGTAGTTCGTTGGCGGCAGTTTCTCAGAAGACAATAGCTAGTATTGTTACCAACGGTTTAATGTGTCAGATATTGCAAGAAATTAAAAATTCTCGTCATTAAATCAAAAGACACCCGACAGGAAATAAGTCATGAAATCACAGACAGTGGTCAAGAAATTATAAGGAATATGTGGGGCTATTACAATAAATTAGGCTATAGGCTATGCAGTGGTAGTTTGCGAACTGAGCTTATTGCTTCATTAAATCAAAAACATAATTATCTCTGAAATGAATTTCGTATCAAACATCAGAGACTGAAAACTGAAATTCAGGGTTTTAAGAAACAGACTGACGAACAACGTCAACAAAGGAAAGCTGTGATAAAATTCGTGTCCGAGATGGCCAAATTGTGAACGACAAGAGGGTTTGTCGCAGTAATAAAGAAACTATTATTAAGTTACGTGGTGGCGTTCATAAGCAGTGCAATAAGTTGGTCAGAATAGTAGACAAATTTCTCGGTAACTATTAGAATGTGACAAGATTCGAACAAAGTAAATTAAGAGTTTCTACTGGTAGAGATTACCGTAGCATTACGTGTAATAGATCACAACATCGTTAACGTGCCTCAGGTGACTGTAGACAACAGGATGAGAGCACCGAGTTTCTAAGACTACAAACCTAAGTAAGATATCCAGGCCGTACCGTAATCTTAGAAGAAAGATTAAGATAACGCAAACCTACGTTTCTAGTGTTTTTAAACGTAGAGAAAGCTTTTGACAATGTTGACTGGAATACCCTCTTTCAAATTCTGAAGGTGGCAGCGGTAAAATACAGGGAGTGAAAAGCTATTTACAATTTGTACAGAAACCAGATGGCAGATATAAGAGTCGAGGGACGTGAAAGGAAAGCAGTGGTTGGGAAGGGAGTGAGACAGAGTTGTAGCCTCTTCCCGATGCTATTAAATCTGTATATTGAGCAAGCAGTAAAGGAAACAAAAGAAAAGTGCGGAGTAGGCATTAAATTCCATGGAGAAGAAATAAAAACTTTGAGGTTTGCCAATGACATTGTAATTCTGTCAGAGACAGCAAAGGACTAGGAAGAGCAGTTGAACGGAATGGACAGTGGCTTGAAAGGAAAGTATAAGATGAACATCAACAAAGGCAAAACGAGAATAATGGAATGTAGTCGAATTAAGTCGGGTAATGCTGAGGGAATCAGATTAGGAAATGAGACACTAAAAGTAGTAAAGGAGTTTTGCTATTTTGGGAGCAAAATAACTGATCATGGTCGAAGTAGAGAGGATATAAAATGTAGACTGGCAATGGCAAGGAAATCGTTTCTGAAGAAGAGAAATTTGTTAATATCGAGTATTGATTTAAGTGTCAGGAAGTCGTTTCTGAAAATATTTGTATGGAGTGTAGCCATGTATGGAAGTGAAACGTGGACGGTAAATAGTTTGGACAAGAAGAGAATAGAAGCTTTCGAAATATGGTGCTACAGAAGAATGCTGAAGATTAGATGGGTAGATCACATAACTAATGATGAGGTATTGAATAGAATTGGAGAGAAGAGGAGTTTGTGGCACAACTTGAGTAGAAGAAGGGATCGGTTGGTAGAACGTGTTCTGAGGCATCAACGGATCACCAATTTAGCACTGGAGGGCAGCGTGGAGGGTAAAAACCGTAGAGGGAGACCAAGAGATGAATGCACTAAGCAGATTCAGAAGGATGTAGGCTGCAGTAGGTACTGGGAGACGAAGAAGCTTGCACAGGATAGAGTAGCATGGAGAGCTGTCTCAAACAAGGCTTAGGACTGAAGTCCACAACAACAACAACGACATTTTACGAGGGTTGACAGAAAAGTAATACCTCCAGTTTCGTAACTCTTCAACAGTTGGCAGCATTTGTATGCAGCAGGTATTGGTTTGCTCCGTAGCCTCTTCTCTACAGGTCCAGTTGGCCGGACGCCTTAGCATTGAACGGTTGTGTTGTTACAATGTAAAGCATGGAACCCTGCGCAGACGGTCGGTCAATGCGATTTAACCAACGTGTGGTCATTGAATTCTTGACAGCAGAAGGTGTCACCCCAAAGGAGATTCTTCAGAGGATGAAAGCAGTTTATATTGACTGTGTCGATGTGAGTAGTGTGCGTCGTTGAGCGAGTAAGTTTAAAGATGTTGAGGGGGAAACATCTGACCTGCATGGCAAACTAAGAGTTGGACGTCCTGTGACAGCAGCCACCGAGTTTCACATGCAAAATGTTTACAGATTGATTCAGGACGATCGTCGTATCACTCATGGAGAAACTGCAGGCACAATCGGCATTTCACAAGAACGTGTGGGTCACATTATTGCTTTGCTTGGCTATGAGAATACCTGTGCACGATGGATACCCCGGATGTAGACTCCTCAAATGAAAGCACACAGATATGAAATTTAGGACCGTCTGACTTCCATCTGTTACCGATAACGAAAGACGATCAGCGGGCAGATCATTATGCTTCTGATGAAGACGTTGAGACAACTGTGAGACTGTGGTTGCAGAAACAGTGTCTACTTTTCCTGTGACAGCCTGAGAAAACTTGTTCATGGTTGGCAGAATTGTATTCAATTGACTGGTGATTATGTGGAAAAGTGAATATTGGTAAATAAGGATCACATTCTAAGGATTATTTCTGCGTATGATATTTAAATATTCCCATCCAAACCCAATTAACGATGGTGGAGCCATTACTTTTCATTCAACCCTCGTATCAAAGAGTTTAAGCATGCATTTACGGAACATTATACCAAAGAGATTAAAATAGATACATGAATCAGTCACATGAAAGGCAAAACACATATTACCCCAATTACAAAGATTTCGTAAACTCATTCTTAAAAAAATTTTGATCTCGAGAAGAACAGTCGGACATAAAATCAAAACTTCTTACAACGCTGAACTACGCAAAACACCATGTTGCGATGCAAAAGTACTGGAATGACAATGCCTGCCTCAACGAACCTGTTGAAGGTATTGTTAATTCGAACACAAAAGTTACCACTGCAGGTACATAAAAAATTGGTACTCAATATGGAGCAGGTGAGTTTTATAATCGATGGAATCGAAGTCTCCGCAATCACACGAGACCTAGGAGAAAGAAAATTATAACGTCTGCCAACAAAATCGAAATACTGGCCACCATGACGAGAATTTCTAAACGACGAGGAAGATTCGCTAGACGAGACGGTAGCATGCAAATAAGGGGCTAAAGTAGCTCACTTAACGGATTTAATCCAACTCATTAACTAGTGAAACATCGTCTACAGAGTATTGAGCACAGAATCGTTCGTGTGGAACGTACTAGAAGCTGCGACTGTAGGGCACGAGAAGGTGCACCGGAAAAACTAAATAAAGTTTCAGAAACAGCCCGCTCTGGAACTTATGTTACGGGAAATGGGTCGGAATTCACAATTAACGCCATTAAATGTGAACGTATCACAGATTTTAAGGAAGATCTACACAAACAGACACAAGGTAATGATTAAGATATTTTGATTCCTTTACTTTGAAAGGAGATATGCAGAATAATTACGGATATCTTAGTGAATTCCGTTTGTGAGACGAGTGCTATTTTCACAACTGAACTGGTTCCATTCTCATCATCTTCTGTTAATGGCATACATACAATGACGTGACAAAAGTCATCGGATATTTTCCATTGTCGAGTTGGACCTTCTTTTGCCCTGCGTAGTGCACCATCTCGACGTCGCATGCACTCGACATTTCGTTGGAAGACTGCTACAAGAATACTGAGCGATGTCGCCTATGTAGCCGTTCATAATTGCGGAGGCGTTCCTGGGACAGAATTTTGTGCACAAACTGACTTCTCGATTATGTTGCATAAATGTTCGATGGGATTAATATTGGGGGATGTGGGTGGCCAAATCATTCGCTCTTAACTATGCAGAATCTTCTTCAAACCAACTGCGACTAACTCTAGCCGAGTGACATGGCACATAGAGTGTAAGACGTCGTGGTCTCCTGACCTTCATTGCTTACATATTCCGCCCTCACAATCATATTCCGCACATCAAGACGCTTCATTCGAACCCAAACTCGATAAGATAAAGTCAATGTTGTATCAATTCATGCAAACGATACGCAAATAACAAGTGCACACCGCGGTTGAGATACTAGAGGCTGGTGTACACACACACATCCAAGACACGACGGTCTCAGCAGCTTTTAGTTTGAGAGAGACAGACCGCACACCGGGAGGCCGGTCCCTTCAGAGGACGAGTTAACCTCGACCGCCCATGGAGCGGACAGTGTTTGGCTGAGTGAAAGGGGAGAACGACCCGGTGTTTGGCTTAAAAGCAAATTCCGCTACATTTTGCGAGAGCGCCCAGCCTACGAATTCTCGACAAACATAGCATGCAGTTTCAGAGGTTTTCACAGGGAGACAGCAAACACCAAACGTCGATGTTACAGATTTCCAGACTGGTCGCCTTAAACGAAACGTTATCCTCCCGTTTTAGAAGAGCAATGCTGATTGGCATACAATATTCCTGACGCCTTGAGCTGGAGGAGTAATGGAAGAGACCGAAAGATATACCCTTTCACGTCTGGCATGGAGAGGGGCCGTTCCGTTGTCGCTCTTGGAGCGGGAAAATGTAACGAGAGCGTGTGCGCTCGTACGTGTACTCAAAGAGCGAGGAACAAGTCTCTCCTCAGTACTTCACTGGGAGAGCACCTCTGTCGAGAGTGAATCAGAGTGCAGCTCTATACTGAGTCATTGCGATTAAGCATTGTTCACTTTGTTGGCCACCACACTTATTGTGCGGTGTGAATGGACAGAGTTATAGTTAAACGCCTGTGAGCGAATTTTTGAGTGGCATCACAGTTAAACGCCTGTGAGCGAATTTTTGAGTGGCATCACAGTGGACCGGTTATCTGACAGGTGTACCACGCCAATAGTTAGACTAAGGACGAATAGAAGTCCCTGACCATCAAGGTGTAGGGATAGTTTGATTGGCAAAGGTCAATCCAGATAGAACAAGCGTTATCTTATTTGTCAGCAGCGAGCGGCGCAGACAGCCGTCATCGCAGCTTACAGTATTGTGCACTACAGCTCTTGCAAGCCCCATATTTCCTCCTCAACAGTACACTTGACTGCCTTTCACGCACGCGACAGCCTCTACTTTATCTAGCAACATTCTAATGGATAATTATTCATGTTGAGTCGGTGTGGCTCTCAGCCATTCTGCCAAGTCAATAACAATCTTAAACTTTGTATAGAAATTTCATGAGCAAATGCTTTCCTTAAGAGGTTACTTCACATTCCAAAAAGAACCTGGAAATAACTTGTTCAGTTCATAACTAAAAGTGCCATTGTGATTTTCTCAGAATTTTTGCAAAATAAATAATAATTTTCGTTAGTTTCACGTTTTTCTTACACTAACTAGCCCTACTCCAGTACCCAAGTATCCCACTAGTTACATACGAAATTTTGTGAATTTTTGTGTCATTTCCTTACAGCGGACGACTCCAGAAGATACTTATTGCTGTTAGTTTTTCAGGCATTTCTCTGTAGAACGTTAGGAGCGTCTGTCTGACTTCTGTAGTAGTGTGGGGGTGAAAATTGCATCTTGCAGGAGCCACAGGGTAAAGGGTACATCTCAGATTAATCCGTTGCACAGAATAACACCCACACGCTCACAAGTGATACATAAAAATTCCACCATTATTTGGCTACATGGCCATAAATGGCTGCTGATGGTGTCCAAGTAGCCGAACACAACCATTTCCAGTCAATGATCGGTTCAGTTGGAACAGAGGAATCAGTCCATTCCATGTAAACACAGCCCACACCATTATGGAGCCACCATCGGCTGCAAGCCGGCCGCGGTGGTCTAGCGGTTCTGGCGCTGCAGTCCGGAACCGCGGGACTGCTACGGTCGCAGGTTCGAATCTTGCCTCGGGCATGGGTGTGTGTGATGTCCTTAGGTTAGTTAGGTTTAAGTAGTTCTAAGTTCTAGGGGACTTATGACCTAAGATGTTGAGTCCCATAGTGCTCAGAGCCATTTGAACCATTTGAACCATCGGCTGCACCATGCCCTGTTGTCAACATGGGTACATCCTTCGTGCGGTCTGAGCCGCACTCGAACCCTACCAGCAGCTCTTACCAACTGAAATGGGGACTCAGTCGTCGAAGGTCCAACCCCCTTGGTCAGGATCCCAGTGGAAGTGCTGCATGCGACGTCGTGCTATTAGTAAAGACCCTCGCGTCTACCGTCTACGCCTTAGCCCATTGACGCCAAATTTCACCACACTGTGCCTACAGACACATTCGTAGTGCGTCCCACATTGATTTCTGCAGTTTTTTGCACACAGAGTTGTTTGTCTGTTAGCACTGACAACTCTACGCAACGCCACTGCCCTCGGTCGTTAAGGGAAGGTTGTCGGCCACTGCGTTGTCCGTGGAGAGAGTTGATGCGTGAAATTTGATATTCTTGGCACACTCTCGGCTCTCGGAATATTTAATTCTCTAACGATTTCCAAATGGAACTTCCAATGCCTATAGCTGAAACTACCGAACTGTTTTGAAAGTCTGTTGATTTCCATTGTGGTGCCCATAATCACGTCGGAAATATTTTTCCCTTAAATCATTTGAATACAAATGACTGCTCGGCCAATGCATTGCCCTTTTATACCTTGTGTAAGCGATACTACCACCATCTGTATATTTGTATATGACTAGCCCGTGGGTTTTGCTACATCAGCATTTTACCAGTGCTGCAGGTAATAGAAGGAAGCCCATCAAACCTCTGGCACTATTAAATATGAGAATTCAGAGAGATGATTATGAGCAGAGCATGTCGATTATCTGGCCTTTTAAAGTCAGTTTAGTTTTCGGAAATAATTGGTTAGAAGAAGTGACATGTAAGATACATTTTAAAGAAGTTTTTGTCTGCGAGTTATATTGGATAATGAAATTAAATCTGAAAGAAGCACTGACGAAGGTAACGTTAACAAAACTCGAGTTTTCTGGAAGAAGAGGATACTGCAGTTTTAAGTAATTAAGAGCTAATTACCAAACTATGAGTGGATAGTAAAGATGAAAATTCCCTGTATACTATTCAAAACTAGGTTGAAACATTATTGGACCTGAATGAAGCTAATCGTGAAAAACTGATAGAGGTATAAAGACGGCATGCCAGTCTATTTTCAGCAGCGTCTGTTTTAATCGTAGGATGCACTGCAAAATTAAAGTGGAGAGCATTTAACCATTTCCAGTAAATCAGACCCAGTACCTTTGACCAGGAGGGGAATAGTCAGTAAAGAAATTAAAAATATGTTAGACAGTAAGACGACTGAACAATTAGAGAATTAGACTATATCGTTCCAGAGACCCCTTCATGTCTCAGACATCTCTAATGTATGTATGCTGACTGAGGCTACGAATGACTATTTGTACCGAGGTCTGGATTCGAACGTGGTTCTCCTGCTCACTTGACAGTTGCATAGTGGTTAGTACATCTGCCTAGGAGACCAGGGTTCCAATCCAGGTCTTGGCACAAACTGTCATTCGTTGCTTCAGTCTATACCTCTACAAATAATTTAAGACCGACGCCATAACCAAGAAGTACGGCACAGTGTATACAGTTATCAACGCTGGTGAACTGCACTATTCTGCCACAATGCGTACAACCGAAAAATTCTGAATATGTCCTACAAAAGTTTAAAGGAGTGAAATACGCAACTATCCTTGATGAGTAGCTACTGGCAACTATTAATGGATGAAGATAGCAGCAGTTTCAAAGAAAGCTTTTGATCTTCCAGTCTCATCAGTGACCTTCATGAGAGCGCTAGCTGAAGTTCTGAAAGAGAAATTATTCAAACGTGTAACACTCCTCACAGACGATAGTCTACTTAGCACCGCTTTGGAAGAACACTTAGAAAATCTGTGTTTGGCACTAGAAGTCTTTAGCAGAACTTCGACAAACCATAATTCCCAAAATAACAGACTAAATTCCTTGGAGATGTAATTTATCTGCGTGGAACTAAACATTGTCAAATGAAAACAGCAACACTGTGACATCTTCCTGTTCTAAACTGCTGTAAACAACACATATGTTTTCTTGGATCGCGCGATTTCTATAATCTTTTCTTTCTCCAGAATACTGTCCGTGTTTCCAGTCCATACGGAACTTTTAAAGGAGGAAATGCGATGGTAATTTAATAAGGAACATCAAGAAGAGTTTGAACTAAGTGAAGAACGACTGTAAGACACCAGTACTTGATCTGCGTGATATGAGTGAAAATTGCTACCTTGGTCCTGACTCCAGCGCTTATTTTCCAAATTCAGAGTTCTATCAGATGACTGAAGTTAACGGAATCATTGAACACTGTACTGTCGCCTTTGTGAGCCGTGTGTTCCCTAACTGGGTGAGACAAAACAGTCACACAGAGAGAAACATATGCCATTGCCAATAGTTTGAAAAACTTCGCTCCAAAGAAGACATTCTATCGTTTTTACGGAAAATAAAGCACTTTCATTCCTGCAGAGTTTCAAATTAATATACAATAGGCTAACCTGGTGGGCATTAGTACTTCAAGAAGGTGGTTCTGACACTCAGTAAATACCAGTACGGAAGAATATTGTACCAGATGTTCTTTCAAGGTTATCAAAGGAAAATGGGCATATTCAGATTGCTCATCTGAGACATAAATACAAGGAAATTCATTTCATTGGCGATGTAGAAGGTGATAATTTTGTGCAGGAAGATCTAGACAAAGACAAAACACATGACTGGATGTTCTACAGAAGAACTATTGTGAATTCAGGGAACTGGAGGCTATGTGTACCAATATACATAGCAGACAATCTTCAAAAATATGTGTATATTAGCTACGCTCACATTTCACCATTTACTGTGCAAATGCGTGCTGAAGTTGCAAGAAAGTATCATTTTCAACAATATGGCCCCAGAAGGCGGTACAATATCAAAGTCTTGCTAGTTCGGTCAGAAATCAAAAAATTTCTGGCGTTCAGCATAAAAGTTTCCTGTGTAGCAGTGTACTACAAGAGCCTAGAGAAAATTCATAATTAGATTTGTGGGGCCTATTTTTGCGATTTAAGGGAAACGTCACGTAAATTATGATCTCTTTGGATGTCTATTCGAAGTCTGTGCACCTCTATCCATAAGGAATGCTCATGGCTAAATTATGATTTAAAAATAGAAGAAAGTATGTCGTAAATACAATCAAACAAGAGCGCATTTTGTCATACAATGGTCCTCAGTCACGTTCAAACCTCTGGTAAGGTTTTATGCAAGAGGAGGGAATTTGCCACATATTGATATCTTCTTTTAGGCCAGCATTAAACCCAACAGAATTACTAGTACGTGATTTTGGACATATATTTTTTGCTCATTGTGGGAAAGAGCGCAAAAGATGGATTGGAAAATTAGGCAATTTTGAAACAGTTATCGCCGGCCGCGGTGGCCTTGCGATTCTAGGCGCTTCAGTCCGGAACCGCGCGACTGCTGAGGTGGCAGGTTCGAATCCTGCCTCGGGCATGGATGTGTGTGATGTCCTTAGGTTGGTTAGGTTTAAGTAGTTCTAAGTTCTAGGGGACTGATGACCTAAGATGTTAAGTCCCATAGTGCTCAGAGCCATTTGAACCATTTGAAACAGTTATCAGTGGTTTGTGCCATCGCTCAACCAGAGTTCTGTCATGTACTGTTCTTTTTTATCTAAAACCAGACAGTATTATTGACAAATACCTAAATTTTCTAAAGAAGGGTGAGCTAATTCAAGAAGAGCGGCGAAGTAAACATATTAGGTTCAAAAAATGGCTCTGAGCACTATGGGGCTCGAACTGCTGAGGTCATTAGTCCCCTAGAACTTAGAACTAGTTAAACCTAACTAACCTAAGGACATCACACACATCCATGTCCGAGGCAGGATTCGAACCCGCGACCGTAGCGGTCCCGCGGTTCCAGACTGCAGCGCCTAGAACCGCACAGCCACTTCGGCCGGCAAACATATTAGGAAGTTGCTGAGAAAGCAGTCGTTTTGAACGTAGTCACTGCCCCGCTGACAAACAGAAACTATGCGAAGTGAAAGCAGCTGTCAAAAATCAATATTTCATCTGCGGATTCTAAAAATAACTCCAAAAACTTTTGGTCGTAGTTAAAATCTATGAACGCTACAAATAATTCAATACCTTTTCTTGCTGACAGTACGGGTAATGTAACGGATGATGATAATCAGAAGGCCGATATTCTAAACCTAGCTTTCAAAAACTCGTTTTACGGTAGAGGACTTCACCACCATCTCCCTTTCATTCATCGAACAAACACAAGGATTGCTGTTGTAGTGTTTAGTGTATCTGGGATTGTAGAACAGTTAAGATTCTTGGACGCCAGGAAGGCATTTGGCCCAGACGGTATCCCCTTAAGATTATATGTTGACTATGCTACAAATAAAGCACTATTCTTATCCATCATCTATCAGAGATCATTGGAACAGCGGAAAGTTCCACGGGACTGGAAGAAGACCCAGGTCATAGCAATCTATAAAAAGGGGAGAAAATCGGATGCATATAATTACAGGCCAATGTCACTGACATCGATTTGTTGCAGAATCATGGAACATATTTTGTATTCAGACATAATGATCTTTCTAGACTCTGAGAAGCTCAACTGCACAAACCACCATGGTTCTAGGAAACAGCGGCCATGCGAGACACAGCTGGCTCTCTTCGAAAGGCGTTTGACTCGGTTTCGCACAAGTCGCTTGCTCCAAAAAGTGCGCGCTTACGGTCTATCCGATGACATATGTGGTTGGATAGAAAGTTTTGTAATAGACAGAGAGCCGTATGCCGTCCTGAATGGGGTGACTTCAACAGAAACAAGCGTAACTCCAGGTGTGCCCCAGGGCAGTGTAATAGGTCCGCTGCTTTTTACGATTTACGTAAACGATCTGGTTGACGGTATTGACAGCGGCATTAGACTGTTTTGTCGATGATGCTGTAGTCTACAGGAATATAGCATCACACGAAAGTTGTGAACAAATCAATGAGGAATTGCAGAAAATAAATGTGTGGTGTTATGACTGGCAGTTATCTCTTACTATTAGTACTGTATAACAAGGCGCAAATCCCCATTAATGTACGAGTACAAAATAAATGACCAGTCTTTGAAAGCGATAACATCCGTCAAGTATCTGGGTGTGACTATTCAAATGATCTCAAATGGAATGAACAGATTAGACAAGTAACAGGCAAGGCGAACTCTAGATTGCTCTTATAAAGCAATGGGTAGAAATTACTATCTGGGATTCTACAATCTCCTTTAAGTAGCAGTGTAAGCTGTGGTTACATCCAGGCTAACGACAATGTGTTCAAATGATGACTTAACAATTTTTTGTTTTAAAATGTGGAAATAAAGTTATCAGCAGTGATTACACAAATTCATTTCGGTAATCTGAGCTGCTACCATGCTTTTTTTATTATTTGGCAATAAATTTTTAAACCATGGCTTTAAAGCTCTTCCACATTGTCAGCATTCACACTAAAATGTACAGATAGACTCGGACTCTGAGGTAGGTGATCACATTGTCGGTTTCCTGTTATCACGCTGAACTAGGTGCGTTACCATTGTTGCTATAGTTAATCCTTTTTGGCTCATATAGTTTTCACTCTGATTTTTCTGCAACGTAGATTTAAATGCCTTCTATTTTTGATTTTTTATTCTCATTTCTGCTGTGTTGCTACTGAGTACATTGTTGTTACTTTGGACGTACCCACTGCTTACATTGCTACTTAAATGACATGGTAAAAACCCAGAGTACAAAAATGACTTTGTATATGTCCTACTGCAGGTTAAAACATTTTTTTACAATGTTATCATTTGAGTACATTGTCATTACTTTGAATGTAACCACTATTTACGCTGCTACGTTAATGACATTGTAGAATGCTGCTTTTTCAATATTTTAAATTTTTAAAAAACGTTTTAAATATTTTAATGGCTCTGTATGCGTGTCTGTGAGTTTTGCATACTGTTAAATTCTATGTTAAGTAATCTATTCTATACACATCAAAAAAAGTTTTGCATCACCTCGGTTCCGATAGTTCCGGAACCTGTACAGAAAATTGGAATGTAGATCAACATAAACATCGTTTCCGCCCTTTTTATTGCTCATAAAAGCCAAACATTGCATGTTGTACCACCATACAGCGAGACCTTCAGTGGTGGTGGTCCAGACTGGTGTACACACCGGTACCTCTAATACCCAGTAGCACATCGTTTTGCATTCATGCATGCCTGTATTAGTCGTGGCATACAGTCCAATAGTTCGTCATCAAAACACATGAACATTGACATGCAGAATGTAAAGTTTTACATTCCATCAAGAAAACAAGAAATCTGAACTTACTGGAAATACTGGAAATCAATAAACATGTGACACAGGATAAATGATCACGTACGAATTCCCTCAACCGTTTGTTTAATTAAGTTTCCTTTACATATACTATATTCAAACTGTAAATTCATCTAATTTGTCATCAACTGTTAAATGTAACACCACATATAAAGTTTGTCCACTCTTCTCTGTAGTCAATGTAACTATCTGTGTAAATGTAATGTTGTCCCATGTAAACACTTTATGCCATTTTTGTATTTTCTGTGCAGATAATATCTGCGTAAGTCATACAAGATGTTTATCGTGTTTTCAATATTCAGTTGTTACCTGACGATGGACTAAGAAGACCCAGGCCTGTTCGTGATCAAATAAATAGAATTTTGCAGAATATTATGAAGAGCCTCTCTTTTTAATAACTTTATTGAAATAAAATTGTCATCCTGCTCAAGTTACAATACATTTGCCAGTGGTTCTATAAAAACTAATCTGATCAAATTGGCCTAATCCCTAGGTTTATTAAGTTTTAATATCGTATGTTTCTTTTTTTTTTTTTTTTCTTTTTTTTACTACCACAGTGTTTCTGCTCGTGAAACCTATTCATAAACACGACTGGTAAATTAATATTCCTGCTGTGCTGTTGTCTCAACTGCAGAAGTCACTAAACATATCGATCTCAACGATTTTTTCATACAGTGATAGTACATGATTGCGAATACAGGAAGGTAGTTTATTTCCTCCGCAGGCATCAATATTTCCATCCTACATGTAACATTTGATTGGATTTATGCTTGTTGGTCACAAAATACTCAGTTAAATTGAGAATCCCCAGAGATCAGTTAGGGAAAGCTATTCCGCAGTATAAAAGGGGTGTTGGTAAACAGTTTTGCAGGAAATAAATGATTTGATTTTACCTAAATTTCTCTTTGTCGATCTTCTTCTGCTTATAGCGGGATTCTGCTTAATTAGAATGAGCTTTCTTTTTTTCTTCTATCATACTTTCTTCTTAGTCAGTATTGACATTACCTTTTCTACCACAGAAAAAAATGATTTAAGGTCCTTCACCAACGTCTACCTTGGTTACTGTTCCATGAAGTACTTCCATGTACATGGTATGACATTAGTTTTCCGGAGGCAATGTGCTGTTACTCCCCTTAAAGTTAGTCTGGCTATTCATACATACAAAAGTTGGCAACTTTCCTAGCTGATTATGTACACTATCTCAAATTCACGAAAAATTGGCATTGGTCATTCTCGCATTAAGCAACAAACTTATTTAAGTACTTTATAGAAAATGCAACGCTAACAAAGATAAGCAGTACCAAGAGTTTGGAAATGCTCTTAGACATGGAGTTCCTGTTAAAGAAAATCTCATGCCTTGGGTAACCACGAACTGAAAATAAACCACAAAGAAAACGAACATAATGGAGAGAGATAAATCGAACAATTACGCAAGGACAAACATTAAAGTAATATAAAATACAAAATAATTCAAGAAAATCATTTCGGTACCTGGGAGTTACAATAACAGATGACAACAGACTTTAATGAATGCTAAAAGATGAACTACAATGAGAACACAAGCATTCATAAATAAGGGTAATTTATTACCAAACCACCACCTTAACATAAAAAAATTCATCAAGACAGTTAGTTAGAGCATGTTCAAGCTAAGGATGTGAAGGTTGGCCACAGGGGAAGCAGAAAAAGAAAGTTTAGAAGCAATGGAGTCGTGAATAAGGAGAAGCACAATCACTTTCTGGGCTGAAATAGATTCCAATGAAGAAATATTAAAAGAAAATAAGGCACACAGGACACCGAGTAAACTGAAAAACAGTCGAAAAACTAAATTAATTGAGCACATAATTCAACATAACAGATTCATTAAAAACTCCTCAGAAGGAAAAATCGTGGGAAAAAATCAAGATACAAGAACAGAATATTATATTAGAAGGTGTTTTCAGCAGTAACTACAACCAAATGGTAAAGGTAGCGACGGATAGAAGGATGGCTACATAGACAAGACTGTATGGACGACCCCATTCTGAGTTCCCGAGATATGAGACATTTTATATAGAAAAAGCCAGACTGCGGGTGTTCTGTGTTGGATGGTGTGGTGCTCGGGGTGGGTGATAATCTGAAATTGCAGCAGAAAAGTACCGCCAACAAGCAGTATCATCCTGGTGTTAGCACGCAAGTGACTTACCTGCACAGGCGGGATCCCCGCATTTGGGAAGTGAGCACGACCATTCACCACTTCCGGAGCAGACGCAAATCTGGCACCCTTCCCGTATCACCGACCCAGGTTTACAAGGTCCCACTGGAAAAGATCAGCGTACTCAGATGGGGTTGTAATATTTTCAGCCTCATTTCCTGTAACGTAGGATCCACCATTGTACAGTACGGTCACAGGAGTGTAACACGGGAGCGCATAACTGTTCTAATTAAACATTAATGACTTACCTTGCAGTAATTGTTGCAATATAGTGCATTTCGCTGTTGATAGCGTTACCTATGTGGAAACTACGTCTACTAAAAATTACACTAATATCGAGTAACAGATCTGAAAAATTCTAAGACTTGTTTGATACTACTTCTCATGTGCATGACTACTGGTGCTTAGATCTATTTGAACTCACTTGCTGTACCAAACGTCTGGTCTTCGTTTACAATTTTTATCCCCCTCCCCATCACTGATAAGCCAAAACATTATGACCACTGGCCTCCGCGACGTTGGATGCCGCCTGGTGGCGTTACGGTCACGTGAGGCAGTAACAAAGTGGTCTATCACAAAGCGGAAAAGTAGTCCAACTAAAACATTCATATTTCTTTACGTACTACACGAATATATAATAAAAAATGGGGGTTCCTATTTACAAAAAAGCAATGTTTCAAATGGCTCTGAGCACTACGGGACTTAACTTCTCAGGTCATCAGTCCCCTAGAACGTAGAACTACTTAAACCTAACTACCCTAAGGACATAACACACATCCATGCCCGAGACAGGAGTCGAAACTGCGACCGTAGCGGTCGCGCGGTTCCAGATTGGAGCGCCTAGAACCGCTCGGCCACCCCGACCGGCTAGAAAAAAGCATCTGGTTTCCCCGTTCAAGCTACACAAGTTTCGTTCTTTGCAGTTTTTTCTTTTGACGCCTATTTCGTGAGATATTTGGCCCGGTCACTATCAATGGACCACCCTGTATACAATATGTGATCAAAAGTATCCGGACAACCCCCAAAAACATAGGTTTTTCATGTTAGGTGCATTGCGCTGCCACCTACTGGCAGGTACTCCATATCAGCGACCTCAGTAGTCATTAGACATCGTGAGAGAGCAGAATGGGGCGCTCCATAGAACTCACGGACCTAGAACGTGGTCGGGTGATTCGGTGTCACTTGTGTCATAGGTCAGTACGCGAGATTTCACACATCCCTAGTTCCTCTGTTTCCGGTTTGACAGTGAAGTATAAATATGAAGGGACACGTACAGCACAAAAGCGTACAGGCCAACCTCGTCTGTTGACTGACAAAGACCGCCGACAGTTGGAGTCGTAATGTATAACAGGCAGACATCTATCCAGACCATCTCACAGGAATTCCAACCTGCATCTGCATCCACTGCAAGTACTATGACAGTTAGGCGGGAGGTGAGAAAACTTGGATTTCATGGTCGAGCGGCTGCTCATAAGCCACACACCACGCCGGTAAACGCCAATCGACGTCTCGCTTGGAAACATTGGACAATTGAACAGTGGAAAAACGTTTTGTGGAGTGACGAACCACGATACACAATGTGGCAATCCTGATGGCAGGGTGTGGGTATGGCGAATGCCCGGTGAACGTCATGTGACACCGTGGAGGCGGTGGTGTTATGATTTGGTCATTTTTTTTTTCATGGAGTGGGCTTGCACCCCTTGTAGTTTTGCTTGGCACTATCATAGCAGAGATATTTGAAGCAGCTTAATGCTTCCCACTGTTGAAGAGCAATTCGGAGATGACGATAGAATCTTTCAACACGATCAAGCACCTGTTCATAATTCACTGCATGTGTGGAGTGGTTGCACGACGAAAACATCCTTATAATGGACTGGCCTGCACAGAGTTCTGACCTGAATCCTGCAGAGCACCTTTGGGTTGTTTTGGAACGCCGACTTCGTGCCAGGTCTCACCGACTGACATCGATACCTCTCCTCAGTGCAGCACTCCTGATTCAGCGTATGCTTGCGAGAGTGGAAGCTGTCGTCAAGGCTAAGGGTGAGCCAACACCATATTGAATGCCAGCATTACCGATGGAGGGTGCCACGAACTCGTAAGTCATTTTCAGCTAGGTGTCCGGATACTTTTGATCACATAGTGTATATATACTGATCGTACTGAGGGGATTATCGATCGTGAAAGGAAGTATATCTTAAGTTACTGAAATGTATATATGAGTTCGTACCTCAGTTTTATGATTGGTTTTCAAAGGAAACCACTGGAGCAATATGTACTTTTAATATAAATTTAATAAATCTTATCCCTATTTTTGCTTCTTATTCAAGACTACAATTTATTTTTGAGGCATTATTATTTCATGGAAGTTTCGAGATGTGGGATTGTGTCTAGGAAAAACGAGAAATTGATTTCAAAAATGACTCAAGACGTGGTGGATGGTTGAGAACTGTATGTCCCAGTGGTTCCAAAGTAGAACCATCTCCTTTTACTTTTTGCCAATTTTCTCTTGTATTCGTTGCTTATCGTCTAAACGAAAATTAACTCTGTGTGAAATTTTGAAATTATATTCCAAAGTGAAACCATTCTCTTAAATTAACTGATTGTTTCTTTTCGTGTTTTTTGTTTTGTTTTTTGTTTTGTTTTGTTATATTCGTTGCTTACTACGATGATAACGGTCACTTTAGTGGAGAAAATAATTTTTTTATATTATCCTGAATAAAAGGGTTATCCCGAAACGAGATAACCTGTTACTTTAAAAATGAAGAGTCATTAACCGTTCATTTATAACCCATAAACTATTTGTGTCACTTGTAGTAGGCAGTAATATGAAGTCTGCTCATTTGCTTCAATGTCGTGACATATTACACTATAATTCAATGTAAGAGGATGTGGTCGGAGTAATGGAGAAAGCATTCTGTCAGTGTCGAAATGAGATGTTGCCCTGTACAGTGGAAGCAAGTGCTGCATGCGGCGGATCACTTTCGTTTCTCGTAACACTACCGTACTAAGGGTGTTAGGCTGTTTGTACGCAGTGTGCCAGGATACACTTGTGTGTGCCCCGCTTTTTTACAGATTCAAGACGTTTTGATCAGGAACAGCCTACCAGTGTACCAGTCTTCCATATCAAATTTATATCGAGTTCCTTTAACTTTTAGTTTCAGTCTAACCCTTAAACAAAGATTCCGAGGGAAAACAGACGTTGTTACAATTTTTCCGGAAGTACTGAATAGCTGAAAGCTGCAAACAGATTTCAGGTGTGGTCCTCTTGAGACAAATTAATAATTTCCTGAAAACGGCTGTAAACATTGAAAATTCTTCATGCTGCAATCGGTTGCTTTTTCTTTCAAATGCAGGCACAGGGACACACTGAGGACCAGTCTTCCGACATTTGGGACCGAGTCAGAGTGTTATACTTCTATAAGCAAGAGACGTAGTCTGTTCCTTATGCCACCGCGGCTAGGTCTTGGCCCTTGACCCTTCACGTAACGGCCCAGGTATTTTATGGTGGAAATTACTATAGGGTGGCGTCTCCAGTGTCTTAGACTGTCGGACCACCGCCATTGCAGCTGTTATGGGACCGTCATAGTGAAAACTGCGACATAAAAAAATCAAAATTAATAGATTCAACAAATCTAAATTAATCCCACTGTAGAAATCCTTTTAAATAAATTAGAATTCTATGGTGTCACAGGCAGTGCTGCAAAATGGTTCAAGTCATACCTCGCTAACAGGAAACAAAGGATGTCAGTGCAATGGAATAGTGAATTAAGTCATCAGTCATCATCAGAATGGGAAGAAATTACATGTGGTGTCCCACAAGGATCCATATTAGTGCCATTGCTTTTTCTTGTGTACATTAATGATATTGTGTACACTGCCAGAAACAGAGTTCGTTTTGTTTGCAGATGACACAAGTGTTGCAATAAATATTATTTATTTATTTATTTATTTAACCTGGCAAGATTAGGGCCATCAGGCCCTCTCTTACATCTAACCAGGCATTCTACTTATTTTACATTCATATGTTTTAGTAGGCATGTTAAACTACATCTAGTAGAAAAAGTGAAATAAACAATTAGAAAGGTACACCTGGAAAAATACATACATATAGAGTTTATATTCTTAGATCATAAGTACTGTTATAATTAGACATTATTGAAGAGACAGATTTTAGATAGGAGTGCTGGCAGCAGGGAGTATGAGGAAGATTCATGGTGAAGGGAGGAGAGGAATAGAGAGACATAATGAAACATAATTAAGGAAATATGAAGGAAAAGAAGATTGTGTGGCTAATAGAGATAGATGAAGAGGAAGGCATCTCAGGAGCAAGATAGGAGACGCTAGCTTTGCTATTTGACAGATGAGGGGATTGCCCTTGTACATTAATTTTGTGGAGAACTTTATGAGGATGATAGTAGGAAATGCTTCAACTTCTTCTTAAAAGCAGCAGGAGATAAATATTATGTCGAGTGTAGTTCTAGAAAGATCTGCTAATGATATTTTCATGGATATTAATAAGTGGTTTAAAGCCAACTCTCTGACATTAAACTTAGAAAAGACTCACTATATGCAATTCAGAACCTGTAAGAGGTTTCCACCCAGCATATGCATAAAGTATGAAGAAGAACAGATAGAAGAGGTTGACAGTCTTAAATTCCTGGGATTAAAACTTGATAGTAAATTCAGTTGGGAGGAGCACACCACAGAATTGCAGAAACGCCTTAACAAATCTGTATTTGCAGTTCGAGTGTTAGCAGACATAGGGGACATAAAAATAAAAAAGCTTGCATACTTGCCTACTTTCATTCCATAATGTCATATGGTATAATATTTTGGGGTAATTCTTCAAGTCAAACAAAAGTTTTAAGAGTCCAAAAGCGTGTAACACGTATTATTTGTGGAGTAGATTCACGGGCGTCCTGCAGAAACCTCTTCAAAGAACTGGGTACACTAACAACTGCCTAAATGGCTTGGTTCAAATGGCCCTGAGTACTATGGGACTTAACTTCTAAGGTCATCAGTCTCCTAGAACTTAGAACTACTTAAACCTAACTAACCTAAGGACATCACCCAAATCCATACCCGACGCTGGATTCGAACCCGCGACCGTAGCGGTCGCGCGGTTCCAGACTGTAGCGCCTAGAACCGCTCGGCCACCACGGCCGGCAACAACTGCCTCTCAGTATATGTACTCCTTAATGAAATTTGTCCTAAATAATATATCTATTTTTCCAACAAGCAGCTCAGTTCATACATACAATACCAGGAACAAAAATGATCTGCACAAGTACTTAAAAGCACTTTAGTTCAAAAAGGGGTCCACTACTCAGGAACACTCATCTTCAATAATTTGCCAGAAAACATATCAGTTTATAAGAAACCTGAAAGACTTACTAGTGTCCAACTCCTTCTACTCCATAGACGAATTTTTTAATAGAAACAAATGATGTATATATTCATAACATTAGTACTGTTATTTCAACTTAAAAAATGACATGTTCCACATCCACGAGGATCTTCTCAGCACGGATCTATGGAACGGAAACTAATCTAATCTAATCTAATCTAAGAGTACAAGTATGATGAAAGTTAATCTCAGAGTGTGATACATCAAATTACAATATTCTTCCCATGGAGGTATGTTTAAATGCATGTATGTTCAAATGTATTTGGGAACCTAATTGAGCGCAAGTTGAGCAGATGCAAGCAGAGCAAGTAAGGTAGCCGCTGCCTGGCCATTAAGACAAGCCGCAGGCACTTTCAAAAGCAAACACTGCCACTACTGTAGGGGGACTAGAAGACATGTAGCAGGCTAGCCTGTACCAAAGAGGCGCTATCCGTCCTAAATGTCGGAAAGACATTGTGTCGTGTTTCTAGTGTGGGTAGTCAGCTGGCGTCCAAATGATGAGCCGCGAGCATAGAGTGGTGGACTGCAGTATGGTGGTGCCCTAGCCTCTGCAAGAAACAAGTATTCTGGGAACACTAGCCCAGAGCAGTGCAAAATCTCTGAAGTGGAGTGAAATGAGAAGCAAAAAATGGCTCTGAGCACTATGGAACTTAACTGCTGTGGTCATTAGTCCCCTAGAACTTAGAACTACTTAAACGTAACTAACCTAAGGACATCACACACATCCATACCCGAGGCAGGATTCGAACCTGCGACCGTAGCGGTCGCGCGGTTCCAGACTGTAGCGCCTAGAACCGCTCGACCACTCCGGCCGGCCAAATGAGAAGCCATCCATGTCGAGTTTGATAACACGGCACCTGCAACTGTCAGGGGGTCATGTCGTCGAGTTAACTGCCTTCCTGTTCACTCGACTAAAAATTAGTAAGAGTGCCTACCTTTGGAGAATATAAAATCTAGAGTGGGAAAAAAGATATTGCTCTGAAGGCCTGATCGGCCAAGATGCGAAATAGGTCACAAGGTGCTGGTTTCTGAGCTCCAGCACTAAAAACAAGCACACCCGGTTATTAAATATGTTTAAATTGAGAATGGAAGCGAAGGAGCATAACAGAACCGACTGGTCAGCACTCGGAAGAATGAGTGTCACATTTGAACACACTCGTGTACAAGGCTCACACTCAAAAGTTTCTGCATTTTGCTGAGGTGCTTCGTGGAACTTACTTCCATCAGAAACCAGCCGAGAGGGGTAGCAGACACTGATGCAGGCAACATGACTCAGAATTGTCAGCCACCACAGTCGCCACTCATGCGCACCGCTAAGTATGATGAGCAACTGCAGCCTTCGCAGGTCAAATGACAGGAGTTACACAGGAGATTTCAGATTATCATCAGTGGTTTAAAGTTTCTCGTGCAAGTAGGTTTGTTAGCAACCTCGAACTGAACACGATCTGAAGCAGGATAATGGGTGCATGCGTGATTGTTACTGCACTTCCTTTTTTCTTCTACGATAAACACTCAGGAATTATTGTGCGATTTCTGCGCTGTCCTGACCCCCCTCCCCCCCCCCCGCCCCTAAATAATGTGCTGACTTTAACATATTCACCTGAATCTCATTACCTGACCTATGCCAAGGTGTCGCTATTCTTAATTTCATTATAACTTTTATTAACACTTAGTCAACGCAACGATTTCAAGTGCTTTTGTAATAGTGTTTAACTTGAATTCCACAGCGTATTGTAATAAATAGGGTTCTACAGTCAACATTGTCTCATTCAGCAGTTAGACATAATTCCCCACTTCATCATGTTGTAAATTACAGCACTTCAGTTTCAAGTATGCTACGGCCACCACTGTTTCATGAATTTTAATTCATTAACTTATCAGCTGTGCTACAGCTATAATTAAATTCATGTCATTTCATGGGAAGTGAATTGATTTTTGCTGACATCAACCAAATCAGCTCTCCTGACATCGACACGGGTAAGTCGATAGCTCAGTCATAACCTCACAAAGCCCCATTCAGTTTTAGCTTCGCTGCTGACCGGCACATTCAGCTCCATTCCTCTTTCAGGTGCGTTTTGTTATAGGCACTGGCTGCGTTACAGTTAGTAACTTGGAGAGGACCAGCGAATGTCACTCACGAAGCCTCGCCGCTTCATTTGAATGACAAGTAAGATCATCTCGCGATACGGCTACAGACTAATGGCTCCAGCGGTGCAGTGAGATACCACAGTGACCTCCCCTTTGTCACCTGAAGCACTAACTTATGGTTCTCTCTCTCTCTCTCTCTCTCTCTCTCTCCCCGCCTCTGTCTCTTAAGCGAACAGGCTCATATGTTCTCTTTCTAGTATTGCATCACTCTATGTATGTTGTTGTTGTTGTCTTCAGTCCTGAGACTGGTTTGATGCAGCTCTCCATGCTACTCTATCCTGAGCAAGCTTCTTCATCTCCCAGTACCTACTGCAACCTACATCCTTCTGAATCTGCTTAATGTATTCATCTCTTGGTCTCCCTATACGATTTTTACCCTCCACGCCGCCCTCTGATGCTTAATTTGTGATCCCTTGATGCCTCAGAACATGCCCTACCAACCGGTCCCTTCTTCTTGTCAAGTTGTGCCACAAACTCCTTTTCTCCCTCCTCATTTGTTACGTGATCTACCCATCTAATCTTCAGCATTCTTCTGTAGCATCACATTTCGAAAGCTACTATTCTCTTCCTGTCGAAACTATTTATCGTCCATGTTTCACTTCCATACATGGCTACACTCCATACAAATAATTTCAGTAAATTTGATTGGGTTGTGCAGTTTCTGTGCACTTTAGTTAAGTTTTGTATTCAAGTAGTCTTCCTTAGCAACTCTTAACGTTATTAAAGGTCATCATGAGTGGTAGACTGTGAATCTATAATTTATGAATGTATCGATTTTATTCTGGCGTATCAGCTGTTGGTTTTACTTTTTAGTTGTAATTTGTCTCCCTTAACTTATTCAGCTGACATAATATTCAAGAACCGCTGCATGTAGGAATCGTTTCCGCTGCGTTGCACGACTGGAGATTGAATAGACAGCGATTATTAGAATATCGGCGAATGACTGCCTCTGAAACCTGTGACATGTTGGTTCACATTAACCGCAATGCCAGCACGCATGAGCAGCACAATCTGGCGACCGTTACAACACCTGTTTTGGGTTCGCACTAAATACAGTAGGTCTCCTTCTTATTGATGGAAAGACGAGTGGCGAAGTTTATGATCTTCTGCTAAATCGTTTCTGTTAGTACTCCGACCCTGCTTAAGAACTGAAGCACGTAGCCATTGTGACAGCAAAATACTCTTTCCCAGTGGATACAATAAAACTTTTACCCTTTAGTGCAGAGTTGCTACTGTTATAGATATCTAGGGTGGAGAGAAAGTGTGGGGGGTGGGGGGGGGGGTGAGAATGAAGAAACTCGTACATTCTTTGATCCATTAAGAAACACGAGAGACGGCTTAAGGTCGAAGGAAATTGGGGTGGCACTACACGAGGGAGCTGAGCGGATAACAACTGTCTGGCAACACCAGCACTACCATGTCGAATGACATGATTCGGGCACCGAACTACAGCCTTCAGCCACGACATGGTGGCTTAATGGGGGTAGGGGGGGGGGCAGTCTACTGCATTACTTCGCCACGACGCCACCGCCGTTCCGCCTGCAGCTGCCTCTGCGAACGCCACCACCACCGGTTCAAATGGCTCCGAGCACTATGGGACTCAACTGCTGTGGTCATAAGTCCCCTAGAACTTAGAACTAATTAAACCTAACTAACCTAAGGACAGCACACAACACCCAGCCATCACGAGGCAGAGAAAATCCCTAACCCCGCCGGGAATCGAACCCGGGCGTGGGAAGCGAGAACGCTACCGCACGACCACGAGATGCGGGCCAACTACCACCGCAGTGGCCTCTACAGTCACTGACGCCACCATCAAGCCTTCTTCAGTAACGCTGCTTCTCACTGTTTCAACCACACAAGCAAGCTACATCTTGCAGACAGTAGCTAGAACGTTGGTAAATAATGTACCCTTATTCTTCATTAACTGAAGCCAAAAAAACAAGTGGACAGACTCTGTCCACGGCAGCTAAAAATGGCTCGGCTGACGCAAATTCAGTCCCAAATGTGCTCTCAAAGTTGTGTCAACAAGTTCTAGATTTACCAAATTTGTGGCAGCTAGCTCGTTTAATCATTCCTTAAATTTGCAAAACTTTTCGCTTAGTAAGAAACTAGATACCAATTTGAATCCCAGAGCAAACTGTTGGACGGGATATCACAGAAAACTGCCAAAACCCCAAGGAAATTAAATAATACGCTCAAGGGTTTCCAGGTCATAAGGATAGTAGGGAATGTACATAAGGAGACAGGTGCCTGTTAAGTCCTGCACGGGTAGGTATGGAAAGTACAAAAGGAAATCTTGGTACAAATGTTACATTTTGCGGTAGTGGAACCTAAGAGAGCTATCTGCGAAGTGAGGTGTGATCGGTAGCGAAAATCAAAAATATTTTATTAGCAACCACTTCTCAACATAGTAGCCTCTCCAAATTAGACATTTGTCGTAGCATTGTACCAACTTACCAATATCCTGGTTACGGAAGGCAGCAACCTGTGCTTTCCTTCGGTGGTCCACAGCTTGTTGTCTGTGTCAGAATGCTTCATAGCTAGCGGTTCATCTGAGCAGATGTGAAACTCAGGGGGAGCCAATAACGGGCTTTACTGAGGGTGATCAAATATTTTCCATCGAAAACGCTAGTAGAGCGTCTTCATTCCCCCCACAGAGCACGGCCGAGAAATGTCATGAGGAAGAAAACGCATGACAGCATGACAGTTATGTTATGTGGGTTGCATGACATCAGGAGAAATCTCTCACCAGGCCGTCATACTTGGCGGGAGACACTATTTTGTAGGCATCTTTATGTGCTCACTGTGCGCTCAGAAATAAAAGGAGCGAAGTGACGCGATCGACAGGCATGCTATAGACGCAGCCCAAAGCTTCATCGGAACTTCACTGAGGTTTCCATTTCACTCCCGACCGGATCTTGCTTTCCGCATAACCCTCACAGATCGAAGAATTGGAGCGTCTATAGAAGGAATCGTTGGTTTTGTGGAAAAAGTTGTGGGAAAAATGCTCAAAGTCACTTTCACGAATTTGTTGAAAATCTCTGCTCTCTGTCAAAGAAACATTTACTAAGTGTAGAGTGAGAAGCTGCTTCATCGATTAAATACTGGTGTACAATACATGAATGCCATAATAGACCTTCCAATTCTTGTAGTAGGTGGTATGTCGTTGCATTTGGGTAATGTAGTCAATTTACGTACCAGGGGGAGGAGCAGCTGTGGTCAATGGAGCACCTTTCCCCAAGGAAGGAGTCAACAAACTACCTCGCTCTGCATCCAGCATAATTGTCAATACGGACAACCAGGTAGGCCTGCCTCCTGCTGGCTGTGCCACACCGGCGACAGAATAGGCATCTGGGGAAGCAGCTCGAGTCAGGACAGCCGCGTCCTCTGTCCATGATGTCTCAGACAGACATGTTTCAAGTCTACGAGAAACGCCTACCTGGCAACTGCCTACCAATTTCCTACTCCTTCTTGCGAAAAGTTCAAAGGGCTGAATTCCAGCACTCACCTTGTGTACTTTGTCTCCCAACTTCCGAGACTTGATTCCTCGCTCTCAGACGGACAACATTTAACCTGTTTGGTGATCACCTGTGAGGATGCAGCCTGATACGGCTGAACGCCGATACCTTAAAAAGCAGAACCGGCTGTATGAATGCATCTTGTTGTGACGGTAAAACGATGCGTGACTGAGTACGCAGGTGTTTGACAGTTGACAGTGGCGTGCCAGCTGTGCTGGGCTGGACTCAGTGTAGATCCACACAAGGGTTGTAGCGTTTGACGGGATGTGGCGGCATGAATGTCACTTGGCCCAGCAGACAGCTACAGGTTTCAAGCTCCTGTATGGCAGACGCTGACCGTATGAGAAATCACACAGTGGCAGGAGGGTAGCAAGTAAACTCTTGGTATAGTGCGTTGGCTGGGACATCCTGGTACGTTTGGCAGTGGGAGGACGGAAGCGGCTAATCGCCATGGTGAAAATGAGTGACAACATAAACCTAAATTCAATAAAAACTAATCCAAGACAGAAACAGAATATCCCGTATCATCTTTAAAAAGGAAAGTGATGACAAGTGTGTGTATGTGAAAATGTGTCTTCCGTCAAACCAGTAGCTTTCAGGTTATTCATAAGCAAAGTAACTTTTTTATTTAGTTGTCCTGATCGCAAAGTCCTTTGAAAAGAATTACCTGTACCGTCTGGCTCATGTTTTCTTATGTGGTTATGACTTGCTGCAGCGCAGCAAAATGAGATATTCTGAAGATGGCTACTGTATAGCGGAGGCAAGGAATCCTGTTTTCTGCCAGCCACGGTGGTCTCGCGGTTCTAGGCGCGCAGTCCGGAACCGCGCGACTGCTACGGTCGCAGGTTCGAATCCTGCCTCGGGCATGGATGTTTGTGATGTCCTTAGGTTAGTTAGGTTTAACTACACTCCTGGAAATGGAAAAAAGAACACATTGACACCGGTGTGTCAGACCCACCATACTTGCTCCGGACACTGCGAGAGGGCTGTACAAGCAATGATCACACGCACGGCACAGCGGACACACCAGGAACCGCGGTGTTGGCCGTCGAATGGCGCTAGCTGCGCAGCATTTGTGCACCGCCGCCGTCAGTGTCAGCCAGTTTGCCGTGGCATACGGAGCTCCATCGCAGTCTTTAACACTGGTAGCATGCCGCGACAGCGTGGACGTGAACCGTATGTGCAGTTGACGGACTTTGAGCGAGGGCGTATAGTGGGCATGCGGGAGGCCGGGTGGACGTACTGCCGAATTGCTCAACACGTGGGGCGTGAGGTCTCCACAGTACATCGATGTTGTCGCCAGTGGTCGGCGGAAGGTGCACGTGCCCGTCGACCTGGGACCGGACCGCAGCGACGCACGGATGCACGCCAAGACCGTAGGATCCTACGAAGTGCCGTAGGGGACCGCACCGCCACTTCCCAGCAAATTAGGGACACTGTTGCTCCTGGGGTATCGGCGAGGACCATTCGCAACCGTCTCCATGAAGCTGGGCTACGGTCCCGCACACCGTTAGGCCGTCTTCCGCTCACGCCCCAACATCGTGCAGCCCGCCTCCAGTGGTGTCGCGACAGGCGTGGATGGAGGGACGAATGGAGACGTGTCGTCTTCAGCGATGAGAGTCGCTTCTGCCTTGGTGCCAATGATGGTCGTATGTGTGTTTGGCGCCGTGCAGGTGAGCGCCGCAATCAGGACTGCATACGACCGAGGCACACAGGGCCAACACCCGGCATCATGGTGTGGGGAGCGATCTCCTACACTGGCCGTACACCACTGGTGATCGTCGACGGGACACTGAATAGTGCACGGTACATCCAAACCGTCATCGAACCCATCGTTCTACCATTCCTAGACCGGCAAGGGAACTTGCTGTTCCAACAGGACAATGCACGTCCGCATGTATCCCGTGCCACCCAACGTGCTCTAGAAGGTGTAAGTCAACTACCCTGGCCAGCAAGATCTCCGGATCTGTCCCCCATTGAGCATGTTTGGGACTGGATGAAGCGTCGTCTCACGCAGTCTGCACGTCCAGCACGAACGCTGGTCCAACTGAGGCGCCAGGTGGAAATGGCATGGCAAGCCGTTCCACAGGACTACATCCAGCATCTCTACGATCGTCTCCATGGGAGAATAGCAGCCTGCATTGCTGCGAAAGGTGGATATACACTGTACTAGAGCCGACATTGTGCATGCTCTGTTGCCTGTGTCTATGTGCCTGTGGTTCTGTCAGTGTGATCATGTGATGTATCTGACCCCAGGAATGTGTCAATAAAGTTTCCCCTTCCTGGGACAATGAATTCACGGTGTTCTTATTTCAATTTCCAGGAGTGTAGTTCTAAGTTCTAGGGGACTGATGACCTAAGATGTTAAGTCCCATAGTGCTCAGAGCCATTTGAATCCTGTTTTCTAAAACCTTTGGGAGCAAGACAGTTAAAGAAAAAACCATGTTCATCACGTGACAGCTCTCCCAACAGTTATTTTATGTGAAATTATATCCATTATCAAATTAAAAAATTAATGTCCTTTAAACGCCTAAGTCGATTTTTATGAACTATGAATCCAGCTTCTGCGCTCTATCAGAACACATTATTAAAATTATTGTAAATTATCCATACATGACAGAATATGCATTACTCCATAAAAAGTCAATTTGGCACATAACTGTTAATATAATAACAAAACTGGTGGCAGCATACGAGGTGCGGCTAGAAAAAAACCGGACTGATGCTGGAAAAAACATTTATTTACAATTATTTACAATTTCATGTTATCTCCTTCAATGTACTCTCCTCCTCGGTCTCTACACGGCTCCATACGAATTTTCCACTGTTCATAGCAATGCTGCAGATCATTTTCGGTAAGTCCATACATTACTTCCGTCGCTTTTTCTTTTACTGCTTCAACAGTCTCAAATCTAGTTCCTTTCAAAGCTGACTTGACTTTAGGGAAAAGAAAAAAGTCACAGGGGGCCAAATCAGGTGAGTAGGGTGGATGATCTAAGATGGGAATGTTGTGTTTTGCCAAAAACGTCTTCACTGACAACGCACTGTGAGCTGGGGCATTGTCTTGGTGAAGGATCCATGACTTTATTCTCCACAAATCGTTCCGTTTTCTCCGTACTCGCTCACGTAGGGTAGCCAGGACGCTAATGTAGTAATGCTGATTCACTGTTTGTCCCTCTGGTACCCAATCAATGTGCACAATCCCTTTGATGTCAAAAAAAAAAACAATCATCATTGCCTTGAATTTCGATTTTGACATTCGTGCTTTTTTTTGTCGTGGAGAACCAGGAGTTTTCCAATGCATCGATTGGTGTTTAGTTTCGGGATCGTAAGTAAAAAACCACGATTCATCGCAAGTAATAACATTTTGTAAGAAGGTGGGATCACTTTCAATGTTTTCCAGGATGTCAGAACAAATCATTCTTCGGCGTTCCTTCTGTTCAATTGTGAGACACTTTGGAACCATTTTTGAACACACTTTGTTCATGTTGAAACTTTCATGAAGAATCTGCCTAACACTTTCCTTGTCAACTCCTGTTAACTCAGACACTGCTCTGATTGTTAAACGGCGATCTTGTCGAACAAGTTTACCGATTTTTTCAATGTTTGCATCAGTTTTTGCTGACAACGGTCTGCCAGTGCGAGTGTCATCACTGGTGTCTTTGCGGCCATCTTTAAATCGTTTAAACCACTCTAACACTTGTGTTCGCGATAAACAATCATCGCCGTACACTTTTTGTAACATTACAAACGTTTCACTTGCAGATTTTCCTAGTTTGAAACAAAATTTGATGTTAACACGCTGTTCTTTCTGTACACTCAACATTTTCCGACGCACAGACAAAACGTCAACTACTTAAAACAGACGCCACGGGAAGACTGAGTGCAGGAGGCAGATGAAACTCGAGCAGTAGGCGGAGCGAGAATCACGTGACAGGCCACGCGACTTTCAGCCTTATTGCATTCGTTTTATTGTTTCACCAATACTAGTCCGGTTTTTTTCTAGCCACACCTCGTATTAATTTACAAAAAAATGGTTCAAATGGCTCTGAGCACTATGGGACTTAACTGCTGTGGTCATCAGTCCCCTAGAACTTAGAACTACTTAAACCTAACTAACCTAAGTACATCACACACATCCATGCCCGAGGCAGGATTCAAACCTGCGACCGTAGCGGTCGCGCGGTTCCAGACTGTAGCGCCTGGAACCGCTCGGCCACTCCGGTAGCTGAGTGGTCAGCGTGACGGAGTGTCAATCCTAAGGGCCCGGTTTCGATTCCCGGCTGGGTCTAAGATTTTCTGCGCTCAGGGACTGGGTGTTGTGTTGTCCTACTCATCATCATTTCATCCCCATCGACGCGCAGGTTGCCGAAGTGGCGTCAACTCGAAAGACCTGCACCAGGCGACCGGTCTACCCGACGGGAGGCCCTAGCACACGACATTTTCATTTCATTAATTTACACTTAGTTATTTATGTATAACGGTATTCATTCCAATTTGTTTCTGAATGTTTAACAGCAAAATATCTGAAAGTAGCTATTACGCTTACAAAATTTTAGTTTTTGATAAAACTAATGAAATCAGCAAAAACCTAAGGCACCTTCAGAAAGATTAGAAAATTTCCATTTAATATTATCTTTTACACATATGTGACAGTAAGATAAGTAGTTGTTAACAATTTGTGGTAAACGTATGTATGATAATTTTCGTAACACGATTGCGAGAGCATAAAAGGTTGTCCGTCGTTACGACCATTCTCAGTCGTGTGGGAGAGTTACAGAAGTATGGACATATATATCCATGTATGTCGATTTTTTTAGTGTTCTTCAATTTTATGTTTGCTAAGTCGGAATCTTGTGAGTTCGTGTACTTCGGTGGCTACAGTGTAGAAAGTGGTTCCCAACATGAGGGTAATTTTCTAAGGGGTAAAAACAAAAGGGTTCAACAGCATTTCAGTCAAGAGACTAAACTATTTTCAGTAGATCATTACTGTTGTCACTGTTTCATAAGACAGTAATCTTGGTTATAAAAGTTACCAATAACAACATTTTCTTTTTCAAATATTAGCACTGACATGTAACACATTGTGGTGTGGGTCATACTTCGACACTTTGTGCAACAAATGTATGAACAGTATGCATCTAACGTAGTACAGGCCCTACACACATGATTTTTACTTTCTACCAAGCGTTTTTAGGAACAGAACTGAGACATACACGTCACATATACTTAAATATCTCATGAAAATGCCTCCTTCAAGATGTATTTATTTCCCACAGCTAATCAGACAATTATTCATTATTCGTTTCGAAACAATAAATGGACTAATTGAGAGCATACCATAAAAGTATTATTATTATTATTATTATTATTATTAGAAGTAGTGCAGCGGGGCGGGTTGCGCTCAACCTGGATAGGCTTCAGGTTGTTTGCCCCTTCAGTCAGCGGTTGTAGATACTAGTTTTGCCAACAAAAGCAGCGTTGACGAAAATTCGACGAAATACCTGCCACACAAAGGCCACATAACTGAAATTTAGTAAAACTATCGAGCGTTCGGGATTCGTTCACGAGTTCTTTGAAAAAAAAACGTCAAAAATTTCCGTTTAGTTGGTTTATTATATTTAAAACAAAGAAGATGGGTATCAAGTCCGTATTCAGTATCCCGATATCAATTATGCAATGTTACTGACTGTCTCTGTAACACGTTAACTCCCAAAAGCAACCAGAAGGTATTTAGTCCGACCCGATATTTTAAACTCCCTAAACGGTCACTGACCTACGACTGCTTGCGAGTTGACACAGGCAGCCGTTCTTTTAAGGACGTGCTCACCATAATCTCTCGTTACCTGCACGAAACACGCCACACAGACGCTATGTACGACATGAAATGTTCACATGTGAATACCTCCTAAAATAAACCACCCACAACCCTCAGACATTCACAAAATACTCAATTGTAGTCGCTTTTTGTCAATGACACGATAACCGATAAAATGCGCGAATTTCTTTATTTAGGTACAAATCTGATATGGTAAACACTTACGTTAAGCCGAACGTAAGTGTTTACCAGAAAACGGCTACGAAGTGACGCTCTCGCCTCATAGAGCTGAGGCACAAAGTCCTACTCAAAGGCGCGAGGTATGCTGAATTCCTATTAGCTAGTATGTTAAGCAGCCAATCAGATAGTGTCGAGCACTTACAGTATATAGTGGCGGTATTTATCATAGCACCCAGTCACATTACCACAAGTAATTCGGAAACTACATAAAATTTAATGAAAAGAAAATTTGATTTCTTTTCACAAAATAAATAACTAACAAATTTAATACTCAACGCCCCTTCTGGCTGCTATTTACAAAATCAGTGTCACTGTGACATGCAGTACGTCACAGTTTCCCCTATTGCACAACAACTTTCTCACGCTTCCATGTACATAGTATTAATAAAAGGTCTCATTCTCACTTTACGTGTGTTCTCCATCACTGTCTCACTCTGTCCAAAACATTCACACAACCAAAACACGATGAAATTATAATTGCCGGCCGCGGTGGCCGAGCGGTTCTAGGCGCTTCAGTCCGGAACCGCGTCACTGCTACGGTCGCAGGTTCGAATCCCGCCTCTGGCATGGATGTGTGTGATGTCCTTAGGTTAGTTAGGTTTAAGTAGTTCTAAGTTCTAGAGGACTGATGACCTCATATGCTAAGTCTCATAGTGCTCAGAGCCATTTGAACAATTTTTTTAATTATAATTTTCCAAATTAGTCGTAACTACGTCAGAAATGTATGGTAATGAAACTAAAGAAAATTGCAGAAAATTTGACTATATAAACCTATCTTCGTGGTTGCAGTTTCAACTGATACTATGAGATCAATACATTACATTCCCTGAATCCGTTTCTCAATGCCAGCATGCTTATTGTGTGTTTTAGGTAAAAATTTATATCTCCGAAAATGTTGAAGTTATTGATTTGAAATTTTAGCAGTATTGTTGTGTTATCCATAGAATTTGGTATACAAAGTAGGAAAAAGCTCGATTAATATTTAATAGTACTTCATATTCATAGAGAGTATGTGTGACGTATTGCACGCAACGTTAAGCGAGTACAGGGCGCACTCCGTCGAGAAGCCTGCGTCGGCTGTGCCAGCGTGAGAACCAAATCTGCCCTCCTCCTGCCTTCACAGCAAGCTACGCTTTCGGTGCAAAGTGACAACTCGTAGCTTCCTATGTCACAGCAGGTAGGTTTCGACCTTTATCTCTCCATGTAACTTGGCGGTGAACCTACTTTTTGGGATCGAAAGCTCAGTGGAGGACGACGGCTCCTTCATCATAAAGGGCAAACCACCGCCGCTGCATCTCCATTAATTTTTTGCATGGCTGCAGACCAACAGTCAGGGCTTCATTTGTGTTTTGTTATAGGACCTTACAGCCTTGAAGTTAGTAACAAACGTGGACAGAACTAGGCAGTGTCGTCAGCATAAGCACTTCGCTTCGTTCACACGACGAACGCGGACATCTAGCGCTACGTCTTCAGCCGCGCCGTAAGATTGCCCTTTGTCGCCTCAGACAGTATATTATTGTTCAACACACTCTCTCTCTGTCTGGATTAAGCGAATTCACTCGGTCATCTATGTAATACAATACCGCCCTCTGTATAGATCAAGCAAATCTGCACTGATTTGTGTTCTTCCTGTGCACTGCAGTTACGTTTTCTGTTCGTGAGGCAAGTTATTCTCGAACTAGGCGCCAGTGACGGGAGTGCCGTTAACGAACATTGAGAGGGACCAGCACAAGCACCCGACCATTGTCAGCCATGGTTGCACACAAAAGGCGCCACTGACCACTGTGACCTGCGTTGGGTACGAGTCTGTGAATAAATACACAGGGTGGTTCATTGATAGTGACCGGGCAAACCTCTCACGAAATAAGAGTCAAACGAAAAAACTACAAAGAACGAAACTCGTCTAGCTTGAAGGGGGAAACCAGATGGCGCTATGGTTGGCCCGCTAGATGGCGCTGCCATAGGTCAAACGGATATCAACTGCGTTTTTTTAAATAGGAACCCCCATTTTTATTACATATTCGTGTAGTACGTAAAGAAATATAAATATTTTAGTTGGACCACATTTTTCGCTTTGTGATAGATGGCGCTGTAATAGTCACGAAGGTATAAGTACGTGGTATCACGTAACATTCTGCCAGTGCGGACGGTATTTGCTTCGTGGTACATTACCCGTGTCAAAATGGACCGTTTACCAATTGCGGAAAAGGTCGATATCGTGTTGATTTATTGGTATTGTGATCAAAATGCCCAACTGGCGTGTACAATGTATACTACACGGTATCTTGGACGACATCATCCAAGTGTCCGGACCGTTCGCCGGATAGTTACGTTATTTAAGGAAACAGGAAGCGTTCAGCCACATGTGAAACGTCAACCACGAACTGCAACAAATGATGATGCACAAGTAGGTGTTTTAGCTGCTGTCGTGGCTAATCCGCACATCAGTAGCAGACAAATGGCGCGAGAATCGGGAATCTCAAAAACGTATGTGTTGAGAATGCTACATCAACGTCGATTGCGCCCGTACCATATTTCTAATCACCAGGAATTGCATGGCGACGACTTTGAACGTCGTGTACAGTTCTGCCACTGGGCACAAGAGAAATTACGGGACGGTGGCAGAGTTTTTGCACGCATTCTATTTAGCGACGAACCGTCATTCACCTACAGCGGTAATGTAAACCGGAATAATATGCACTATTGGGCAACGGAAAATCCACGATGGCTACGACAAGTGGAACATTAGCGACCGTGGCGGGTTAATGTGTGGAACGGCATTATGGGAGGAAGCATAATTGGCCCTCATTTTATCGATGGCAATATAAATGGTGCAATGTATGCTGATTTCCTACATAATGTTCTACCGATGTTACTACAAGATGTTTCACTGCATGAAAGAATGGCGATGTACTTCGAACATGCCGGCCGGAGTGGCCATGCGGTTCTCGGCGCTACAGTCTGGAACCGAGCGACCGCTACGGTCGCAGATTCGAATCCTGCCTCGGGCATGGATGTGTGTGATGTCCTTAGGTTAGTTAGGTTTAATTAGTTCTAAGTTCTAGGCGACTGATGACCTCAGAAGTTAAGTCGCATAGTGCTTAGAGCCATTTGAACCATTTGAACTTCCAACATGATGGGTGTCCGGCACATAACTCGCCTGCGGTTGAAGCGGTATTGAATAGCATATTTCATGACAGGTGGATTGGTCGTCGAAGCACCATAAAATGGCCCGCACGTTCACCGGATCTGACGTCCCCGGGTTTCTTTCTGTGGGGAAAGTTGAAGGATATTTGCCATCGTGATCCACCGACAACGCCTGACAACATGCGTCAGCGCATTGTCAATGCATGTGCTAACATTACAGAAGGCGAACTACTCGCTGTTGAGAGGAATGTCGTTACACGTATTACCAAATGCATTGAGGTTGACGGACATCATTTTGAGCATTTATTGCATTAACGTGGTATTTACAGGTAATCACGCTGTAACAGCTTGCGTTCTCAGAAATGATAAGTTCACAAAGGTACATGTATCACATTGGAACAACCGGAATAAAATGTTCAAACGTACCTACGTTCTGTATTTTAATTTAAAAAACCCAACTTGTTACCGACTGTTCGTCTAAAATTGAGAGCCATATGTTTGTGACTATTACAGCGCCATCTATCACAAAGCGAAATAAGTGGTCCAACTAAAACAGTGATATTTCTTTACGTACTACACGAATATGTAATAAAAATGAGGGTTCCTATTTTTAAAAAAAGCAGTTGATATCCGTTTGATCTATGGCATCGCCATCTAGCGGGCCAATCATAGCACCATCTGGTTTCCCCCTTCAAGCTAGACACGTTTCGTTCTTTGTAGTTTTTTAGTTTGACGCTTATTTCGTGAGATATTTGGCCCGGTCACGATCAGTGGACCACCCTGTATAGTTTACGCGTTAGTAGATAGAAACGACGCTGGATTAAGAACGCTTTACAATTCTCGTATGTTTAACTAGAATATTAGGCAAGTACGTCAATTAAAAATTCTAATGATTAAGAAAAAAGGAGTTGATTAGCATCTAGGTGAGGAAAGTAGGTCTCCTGGTCAGCCAGAATACACTGCCTCGCTTGAGAGATGCTGAAGAATCATTTCATTTAATTTGTGAACAGCTATGAATTGGTATATGCAAAGTATAATGTAATGAAACTGTTAATATGAACTAGAGGGTTGAAGACATTTAAAACTGTCTCTTGTTATTCATCAAGGACCATGTTGGTAGTGCAGATTTAACAAATGTGTGTGCGAAAGAAGTATGGGCATGTGTAAAACTATTACGACAACGAGGATCTGCAATCTTGACTTCCGGTCTCAAGGACGGAATAGATGATGCAGTGTGAGGTCAATATTGCATTAATTCACCTTGTGAACGGTTACTTGCTGGAGACAGGATTTGATTAATGTAGTCGTGGAATATGGAAGGCAAACGGAAACGACCGTATTAAAGTCCTATGTAGTACCACTAGTCTAAGAGCATTGTATTTTCAAATATGATTGTCCTTGAGAAGAAATATTCCAGACTAGGTCTACAATCCGCTATCTGGGTGGGAGCCTACCTAGGGCAATCGGCACTTACATAAATCAAGATAAGAAGACGGAAGGGGGAAACATCCCTATTGAGGATGCAATGACGATGAAAATGACTGGAATGTTAGAAAACGTGAGGAGAAAAATGGAGAGACATAATATCAGTATCTGTGGGTTAAGCGAGTTTTGATGAGAAGGAGAACGAGAATTTGAATCTGGAGGATACAAGAGAGTTTACAAAGGATCAGAAAGGAAGGGAGATAGAGTTAGAGTTAGATACAGGAAACATCTTGACAAAAACGTTGCGAGGGTTCAACTTAGCGACAAAGCGTTAGCAGTGAAATTAAGTAGTAAGCCAGTGGATATGTTGATAATTCAAGTTTACATGTCAACATCAGATACAAACGAAGATGTAGTAGACAGAGTATATGAGAAGATCGAGGAAATCTATGAAGAAAATGGGAAAGGAAAAATAAGAACTATAATGCTGGGAGACAGAATAGTACAGTGGGAAATGGCAGAAGAAACGACGTAGCTGGAGACTATAAACTGGCAGATAATTTTAAAACTAGGGCAGGCACAGTTAAAGTAATTATACATAACTAATTGACCAATTCATTCAGTACAAAAAGTATTTGCATACATGCGTTAAAACGTTTGTGTAAATAGCTGTTATATTGTATAAATTAGTCAGTCAATTATATATAACTATGAACTGGAAAAAAATAAGAAACGTGGAGCAAACCTTCCGTGAACGACTTGAACTGTGGATTATTAATATTTGGTGCAAGACCGCTACGGTCGCAGGTTCGAATCCTGCCTCGGGCATGGATGTTTGTGATGTCTTTAGGTTAGTTAGGTTTAACTAGTTCTAAGTTCTAGGGGACTAATGACCTCAGCAGTTGAGTCCCATAGTGCTCAGAGCCATTTGAACCATTTTTGAATATTTGGTGCAAGCAACAGAAACGAAGATTATTTACTTTTCAAGCACTAGGTGATACTGATAGATATGAAACAGACTTTGCTGTGATAAACGACAGCATTATGACGGTAAAGACCTTTCAAGGGGACTACGTTAATGTAGACGATAAGTCACTCGCAGCAGATATTAGTACAGAACTGAAGCCTATTAACGAAAGAAAAAGAAATGCGATGTTGGGAAACTTAAGACTGAAAATTTTAACAAAGCCAAACTTGTAACGTCGAAAATGCATTATGAACAAAGAAGTGCAGAGGTCGCTGAAGAGTGGAATATCATTGGAAATACACTGTTGGAGGGGTTACAGAAAGAAATTGGAGTAGTGGAAAGAGCAAGAAATGAGAGAGAATGCGTAACAATGTGTTTTATGAAACGAATAATGAAATATGTATGTTTGATGAAATAAATGTGCTCATGACACACAAAAGTGACAATTCGAAAGGAAGCAGCAGGCAGTAGGGGAACAGTGTTGTAGCTGGAGTATATTGTACCTAGGAACGCACGATGTTTTCTGGCCGGTGTTTCCATCTAGTGTCCGAGGTTAGAATCACAAGAAGCAGTGCACTCTAGAGACACCGTAAGCAGTTCCCGGCGTTTTCTACAATTTTTGTTGTGACAGATGAGGCAATGTTTTCTACAGAATTTGTAAATATTACGAGTTCTACAGGCTTCAGTGTTGTATAATATATTACAGCTGTTTGAAGGATAATGTTAATTCTTATATTATAATTCTGTATTTTTTTAAGTATTTGAATGACATATGCGCTGTTCAGCCATACTTGCTTCACTATCTTGTAGCTTGAAATGAAAGGTCTTCTCCCGTGAAACACGCAATATTTGTAAATAAACTGAGCTCAAAAAGTCTTAAGAATTTTATCTGTCTTAAAAATGAAAATTTGTTTTACTTGCTTATACAGGGTGTTCGGAAATACCCGTTGCTTACATCTAGGACTTCTAGAGATGAGTGTGTACATGATATTTACATGATATTTTGAAGAGGAACAGCCGGCCGAAGTGGCCGTGCGGTTCTGGGCGCTGCAGTCTGGAACCGCGAGACCGCTACGGTCGCAGGTTCGAATCCTGCCTAGGGCATGGATGTGTGTGATGTCCTTAGGTTAGTTAGGTTTAACTAGTTCTAAGTTCTAGGGGACTAATGACCGCAGAAGTTGAGTCCCATAGTGCTCAGAGCCATTTGAACCATTTTTTGAAGAGGAACACAGGTCAGGAAACGTACCGTTTCCGTGCTACGGCCGTATGAAAACATGTTTGCTAGGTAGGTACGCAAAGCCTACAGAGGTGGGGTGGTTACGTTGGATCAGCTGATGTCATTTGACATCTGTCCTATCTCTCTGACCTGGTTCGAGCCTCATTCATGTTCATGTGATTGTCAGAGTAACATCATTGAGTACACGTTTGCAGAATATACCGGCTTGATCTTTCTGAATGGCGAAACTCACGGTAATGGAAGACCTGCTAGTCGCCTTTATCAAAATCGTTTACCACAACGTCCGAATCCATAGCATACCCTTTCCGCTACAATTACGTAACGGCTTCGAGAAAGGGTACCGTGGTGCTGCAAGGAGATGGAGCAGACACGAGATGGGTGAGGTCATACTGCACCACGCTGAAGACAACCCGTCAACGACTGCAGGAGCAATGTCTTTGGCTATTAATAAGTAGACTGTGAAACAACTGATGCACTGGGTCACTCCTAATCAGTTAGTGGCAAAAGCGGTCGTGTTACCAACATCGTTTATTGGTTGTAGCACGAAACGGTAAGCTTCCGGACACGGGTTCCAATTCAAAATATTATCTACTCACCCCCCCCCCCCCTCTACAATTTCTAGAAGTGTGTAACGGGAATTTCCGAGCCCCCTGTAGGTTCAGATTCAAAACTTTTTTAACTTGCAACACTATTGACAAAATTTTATCTATTGAAAGACTCTTAAAATTCAATAGAGTGTTTGTTAGTAGGTGCATGACTATGTTGTGCCTTATAAAAGTGTTTCGCTTAAAGAAAGGAAAAACGATACCTTTCTCCACCAGTTCTTCTACTTTGGAACGAGACGACGCCAGACATGAAGTAAATACTATCATATCAAAATTTAATAATAAAACATATTAAACTACTGTAAAAGGGCTGGCTAGAGACGTAAGTCTGCTAAGTGTTCGATGGTACAACACTCTCCCCTACAGAAAAATGAACAATGAACTAGGAAATTTAAGTGACCAGGCTGTACATAATCGGATAAGAAAGCAATGTGAGGAAATAGAAGATTTAGAAAAGGAAGGAAAATTGCGATAAATGCACAGAACAGTGTGTTCTTTAATGAGAGGAGAAATAAGGAAAATAAGCATCAAGGAATGTTAAATAAACATGGAATATAAAAGTACGTATAGAAGAGGACAAGGAAGTTTGAATGTATAATGTGGAAGAATTATGAGATGCCCAGTAAGATAAGACTAGTCAGAGTTTGGGAGACGATGGAGAACAAAATCAAGCAGAACGAGGTCTTAGACCAGTGACGTGGGACTTGGAGAAAGTAATTCATGAGTTTCAGGAAACGAAAGCATTGAGCTGTGGCAGAATATCATCTGAGGCACCGAAATTCTTAGGTCCAAATTCAATAGCGAGATTGACTGGGGTAGTAATCAGAGTTAATTAGACAAGAATTTAGTTTCAAGACCTAATGAAGATCATTCTAGTAATTTTACCTACTAAGGGCTGCTCAAAAGAATACAAAGTCTGTATATACGACTATTAGTTTTATCAGTCATGTTACACAGGCTTCGAAATTCACACCAACGAGAGCTGAAAAGAAAATTGAGGAAAATATTGGAGGAAGATGAGCTTAGTTTCGGAAAGGGAAAAGGAACAAAAGATGGTTCTGGTTGTCGGAGGACGGTTAGAGAAAGAGTGATAGACTTGAACAAGGAGGTGTATACCTGTTTTATCGACTATGAGAAGGCATTCGGTAGAGTCAACTGGAGTAAGGTACCGAGAAAAAGATTTTGGTATAGGTTCGAAAGACAGAGGGTTAATAAAGAAGATGCAGGCAAAGAAAAAAGTGAGTTAATAGGGAGTGGGGAGAAGGAAGTTGTAGGTGTTTGAAAGAAACGATGCTCACTCTCATCAAAGCTGTTCAACATATGTGGAGAGTAACTCGCAGGTAAGACCACAAGGGACGCAAAAGGCATTGTAATTGGAGGAGAAATGGTGAAGACTACAAAAAAAAAAAAAAATAGGTTAGGCGCTTAATCAAATTGTGCGGGCGGAATCAGAAGAGGAGCATATCGTATATTGAAGAGTGTTGCACGAAGGGGCGAGGAGTATGGAATGAACATAAATACCGGAAAGACAAAAGCGATGAGAATAAGGAAGAAGAAGTTCCAGTTAACATATTCTTAGAGGGAAGAAAGATGGAACAAGTAAAAACCTTTCTGTACCCGGCGACTTTAATGACATGGAACGGAAGCTGTACAGAAGAAATAAGGAGGAGGATATCTGTGGAAAAGAGAGCATTTGAAAATGTGAAGCAGTAACTAATATCCAGAAGATTTCTTATGGAGCTGAGGAAAATATGTGCTAAATATTAGGTCTGGAATGTGGTGTTACACAGCAGTGAACCATGGGCAGTTAAAAAGAGAAAAGGAAATAATAAGAAAGTTTTGAAATGTGACTGTAGAGAAGCATGCTTAAGGGGAAGCGGACTGACAGAATGCAGGAAATGGGCGAAGAAAGAAGCTTATTGAATGTGATCAGAAAGTGGAAGAAATCTTGGCTTGAACATGCACTGCATAGCAATTGCCTCCAAGAAAAAAATATGGAGGGAAAGATGGAAGCAATGAGAAGAGGAGGTAGGAAGACAACTGGAATGGTGAACGAACAAACAGCCGTCCTGAGTGGCCCAGTGGTTTTAGGCGCTAGTCTGGAACCGCGTGACCACTACGGTCGCAGGTTCGAATCCTGCCTCGGGCATGGATGTGTGTGATGTCCTTAGGTTAGTTAGGTTTAAGTAGTTCTAAGTTCTAGGGGACTGATGACCTCAGACGTTACGTCCCATAGTGCTCTGAGCCATTTGAACATACAAGCAGATGAAGAAACACCTGAACGTCTCTCCATGGTGTCTCTTCAGTTTCCTGAGACTCTGTTTCGCAGTAGATCCTACTCCCAGTTGTGTCTGAGACAGTATTAGCAATGAATAGACTGTCAAAAAAATTAAAATTTTTCCAAGACGCTGCAAATAAAACCAAGGACGAAAAATTACCGAGACTATTACTGTTACTACTACTACTCTTACTGCTGTGCTGCAAACTCGACTACACCCTAAAGCACAATTCCTTATGTGAGGATTGGAACTCTAATAGCGACAACTATTCATTTTGTAGGAGTCGATCTTCAAATATAATTTTGCAGAATTTTTTGTTTGCCGAGATCGCAGAGATGAATACATCGATTACTAGTTTCGACCACTTTAATGGCCGTCTTCAAGTCTGAGAGGTCAATATTCATAATACAAAGAACATACGAAATTAATAATTTCATAATTGTTGTAAGAGTACTCTATCGGTCACGCCTCACATCAGGACTTTTAGTGGAGGCTAAGCAGAAGACCAGCATGGGATTTGATATGGATAGCTGTTATACGTCCTAAGACGTCAGTGTGACGCCGTTATCAGGAAACATATTTATTAAAATTGAAACAAATGAGCCCTCGGTCAGAATTATTTTTAGTTTTATTGACCAGGTTTCAACACTTCTAAGAGTGCATTCATCAGAATTAAAACAATTAAACTGGCCTATAACACAGTTACAGACTATTTGAATTGTTTTAATTGTGATGAAGGCACTCTTAGAAGTGTTGAAACCTGGTAAATATAAAAATAGTTCTGAACGATGGCTCATTTGTTTCAATTTTAATAAAAATGTTTTCTGATAACAATTAAAATGGCCTATAACATAGTTATAGGCCATTTTCATTGTTTTAATTCTGATGAAGGCATTCTTAGAAGTGTTGAAACCTGGTCAGTAAGATGAAAAATAATTGTGACTGAGGGCTCATTTGTTTCAATTTTAATTTAGAAACGGTCACTGAACCAAGCAGCCATGCTTAAAACTTCGCGACATATTTATTACTTTAGATTTTACAGAACGGATTGTCTTCTCCACCACGCCAGCGGTCGTGCTGGTTCGCACACTCGAATGTGACAAGGAATGTGGACACAGTTCTTCGTCAGTTTTGGCCTTTGTGCAGGTCTGGACCCAGCAGCGATGTCGTACAGGTAGCTGGAACAGGCGTCTGTAGGCGCAAACCTACCGTGGCTCACGGACAACTAGAGTAGCCTACCCCAGCGCTGTCGGAAACAGACGTGGGCTTAAGCGGTTGCCAACAGCATATCACAGAGGGCGCGTGTCGTGAAGGCAAAGGCCCAGGACCCAGATCAACAGTACAGCGTACAGACAGGGAGTGAGCTACTGGTGCTTCAACCAGCATGTGGTATGGGATACTCTGCAGTCACTTGTTACTGATCTTGACTAGAGTAAGGCTGAGGTTCGTCCACATTTTTTTCCATTACAACGGTGACCAGACAACAGTGGCAGCTTGCAGCGGCTAAGCTCAATACAGGCATCTGGAGATGGTCTCACAGACGAAGTCTTCTCTCGGCAGCAGACAGCACATCACGATTTATCATGTGTCTAGTGAGACTGTCATTCCACTGCAGTCAGAGATGCCGACAAGACGACCAGACACTGGGGCTGAGGCTCCTGAAGAGATTGTATCTAAGCTGAATATAACGTTATCACAGCTGGTGATCTGATCATTTGCTCTTGTTATCCGGAGGTGGCAGCGTACTGTTACCCACCACATTGTCTCATTTATTTTCAGTTTCCCATGTCTTCACACTTTTCCATCGGTGGTACGACGCCGTGGGGCAGCTGAGCTCGGAGGTTACATGTTACACCTCTTTAAGGCAAGGCTGACACATTGGTGCACTAGCTGTTGTCTTACTGTGTTCAAAAAATGGTTCAAATGGCTCTGAACACTATAGGACTTAACATCTGAGGTCATCAGTCCCCTAGAACGTAGATCTACTTAAACCTAACTAACCTAAGGACATCACACACATCCATGCCCGAGGCAGGATTCGAACCTGCGATCGTAGCGGTCGCGCGGTTCCAGACTGAAGCGCCTAGAACCGCTCGGCCACTCCGGCCGCTGTCATACTGTGTCATTCGCACATGCTGATTACGGATGGTCTCAGTGTGGAAGAGTATTACATGCACCGCCCTGTTTTCTGCATGCTACAGTTACTGTTCGTGACAAATGATACTGAATCGGATGTGATTCACTGCCCTGTGCTCCAACTAATTACTTTAAAAAATTTATAAACACACTGCGGGAATTGGATCTGCTATGCACCAGTCCTCATTTCTTCACGAAATTCTCTCCGAGATTTACTTTGATGTCAACCTAGAATAAATTCATTTTACACAGCTTACATTTACGTACTTTTATAACGTATAATCCCGGTTAACATCTCACGATTGTGAGTGACTTTACTTCTTCACATCTAAATCTAGGTTATGTTCGCTAATACGGTAGACATCTTCCTCGTTATAGTTTCTTTAAAGAAATTACAGATACTGGTACAATTGGTTTCAGTTTCTGCTTCTCAGTTATGGCATGAAGTCTTCTACAGGGAGCTGGTGCAAAGGTAGGACCAGAGGATTGGCAGCTTTACGCCTCCAGCACACGTAGAGTATTCAAGTCGATATTAGTAACACGGTACGGTTTTAAAGAGTCGTTAAGGAAGGTTAGATTTTGGGTAGGGAGGATATTCAAGTCTTTTTCTATCTAGCGCAGCATTGGTGTCAATAAATTGACTAAAGTTATACTGGTGTTCGTTGCGGGTAACCAATAGCCGCAACTACATCGCAAGTTGTGCCATTGCTCAAGACACCACTGTTCTGGATTACCATCCTTTCCATGACCCTAGGTTTCCCATGTTCGTAACAGTTGATGGTTCTGGTCTGCCACATAAAACACTTTGTAAATCCAATGGGAATCTACTTCCTGAAAATTTGATTGGGGTAGCAGCACTTCTCCACGGCACTGTATCGCATCGGGTTCACATCTTCTTCTGGCAGGATAAATGGTAACACTTACTGTTCTGCACGTCACATTTCCTCTAATATCATCACCAACGTTTCCTTAGTCTGTAGTTGCTCCCATTTATTCATGATTTTCAACTTCATCAGGTATGGATGAATGGTGTAGCACTGATAATGTGCGTTTCCTCTCATCACCACGAACCAGATCGATACAAGCAGTCTTCCTCTGTCTGCCGTTATTTCGAAATTTCTACATGATAGAAAAGTGCTAAATTCGGTTGTGTTAACTCAACTACATGCTGAAGTTCTGTGGAGAAGTCCGTCTGTGCTTGGCCTAACCCTTCCAAAAATTGCTGCAATGGCATCAATGTTAAACTTAAGTATCGACGTACTGCATCAATTTGCATTCGTCTTACTTGAAGTCTAGTGCAATTAATTCTGTCTTCCAATATTCGCAACTGTCTAGCGACAGTCATCTTTTCATCCAGTGCACTTAATCATTTCTGAATAATCGCCAGGTTGTTGTTCGCTGTTGCTAGTGTATTACGCAGGCACAGCTTGAGTTCCTTGGCTGCGTCACATCTTACTTTAGTATTCTCCAACATATTTTGCTCCTAATTCATTTTGATACTGACCACTAATCTCATAGAAATGGCTTCTTTTCACACCCCTTGTGTAACTTCCTGAATATGTATTGTAGCCTATGAATCTTGTTCCTTACTTTCCATAACTCTATGGATCTGATGTAATTAAATTCTTCCTTGAGACATATGAGTCACAACTTTAACAAGGATAAAATTGCATTGAAATTTGTGCCAGGACTTGAACCTGGATCTCCTACTAACGGGGCAGAATTATTAGCCGTTCCACCACCATAGTTGTCGAGGTAAAAGAGCTGTATGAACTACCCTCTCTAACATAAACTTTCTAACATAAACTTCAATTCACGCCTTCAGCCTATTTATATATACGAGGCCTGTTCAGAAAGTAAGCTCCGATTGATTGCCAAATTGAAACCACAGTGAACATCAGAAATGTTTTACTCGTAACAATTAGCTACACCTTTCAGCTACTTCTCTACGTAGTCGCCGTTCTGACTTAGACTTTTGTCATAGCGTTGTACCAACTTTTCAATAGCCTCATCATAGAAGACAGCCGCCAGTGATTTCCGCCAATTCTCCACGCTGGCCTACACCTCGTTGTCTGTGTCAAAATGTTGTCTTCAAAGACAGCGGTTCATGTGACCAGAGATGAAACTCAGGGGGAGACAATTGCGGACTGTATTGTGGGTAATCTCACATTTCCATTTGAAAACGATGCAGGAGCATCTTCATTGCCCCTGCAGAATGCGGCTGAGAATTGTCTTGAAGAAGAAACAGCACGACAGTTATGTAATGTTAGCTGCATAGCTTCAGGTGAAATTTCTCATCAGGCCCTCGTACTTGGCGGCAGACACTATTTTCTAGGCATCTTTACGCACTCACTGCGAGCTCAGAAATGAGAAGAGCGACGTGATGCTAACTGGGGTTATACTAGAGACACTACCCAACACATCTGTGCAAAGCTTTATCGGATTTTCATAGTCGTTTCCATTTCGCGACCGATCGGAGCTTACTTTCTGAACGCCCCTCGTATATTGCCAAGGGTCTCCGGTACTGCAATGGCACCACAACTTTGAATACAATGGGGATATCCTACCTGTACGTAGGTGACTTGTAGATACGATGTAATTAGATTTCAATTGAAATACTTCTTCAAACTTTGGAGAGGCTTTTTTTTTTTTGGCTCTTCTGCCACCATGAATCGACAACACGTGGGCATGTGCCAGTTGCAGAACTTCGTTCCTCAGAGACAAAGGAAGCGCTTGCACAGTCTGAATACTGTCGGCTTCCATAGTGAGTCCTTGTACATTATAAACTGCGGCTGTGAGCTTAATTCTTGACAGTGTGCCTCATCTGCCTACACACTCTGCCAGTCAGCCCCACTTTCCCCAAGCGCTTGTAGCACTGCGACCTTATGGCTCTAATTATCCGTGATTGCGTGTTTTCCCAGGTTTGTGAATGACTTAGTAGTGACCTCACTCTGCTTAAGTGCTCATGTTGTCAGCCTACAAGAGGGATCCTTCAAAACCAACAGTCATTTCAGTGAAGTGTTTGCCTGTACAGGTAATGTGAAAAGTAAGGGGTCCCAAGGACATTTGCCAAAATTTCTTTCTCCATGGTAGAGCACTGACATTCCAATCTGTTTAGCTGTTGAGATGCTCTTTACCATATATAATGCACCCAAGAGCACTATTTCTAGCATCGCAGGAAAGGATGAATTATTTCTCAAAAGGAAGCACCAATACTGGATCTTCAATGCTCTTTACCATATGTAATGCAACCTAGAGCACTATTGCTGGCATCACAGTAAAGGATGAATTCATTCTCAAAATCAGGAAGCACCAATACTGGATCTTCAATGAACGTGGGTTTCAATTCCTGAAATTATTTAATGTTTGAGTAACTTACACAAAGATTTTTTGGCAAATTTTTGATAAAAGTTATAGAAAACCAGGAGAGACTGTAACTGTTTCGCTGTTTGAGAGACTGAAAATTCAGAGACCGCTGACACTAAATGAGATTCGGTTGGTACACCCTCTTAACTAATAAAACGGCACAGGTACTTGAAATGCGTCTGCGTAAAATTAAATTTTTCAATACTTAGTGTAAGACGTGCTGCTCGAAGTATGCTGAATGATTCTTCCAACCGTTTAACATCTTTATTAATATCCTCTGAAGAAACTATAATATCATATATCATGCATTTCCAAGTTTTATGCTACGCAAAGCACCATCTAGAAATCTTTGCAATGAGGCTGGTGCAGTTTTAAGCCCAAATGGCGTCCTACTATTGAACATGCCCCCACAGGTTCCTAAAAGCTGATTTAGGTTTGTCCTCTGGCACTACGTCCATCTGGCGGTAGCCGCTCCGCAAATCCATTGTGGAGAAGAATTTGCATCTGCCTATGTTACAAAGCATCTTCGTGATATAAATACTGGATAGGTGTAGGCGGTGGTCCAAGCATTCGGCTAACTATAGTCGCTAGAAAAGCGATAATTCTTGGTGCCATCCACCGAATATTTTAGGACCAGGATCACACCTGGCCCCCAGGGACTATCCCTGGGTTCAATGATGCCTTCTACCAGCCTTCGGTAGAGTGGTTGCTGTTATTTTGTATGTGATATGGCTTCCTATGAACCGGTGCATAACTTCCTGTCGGTGTGCAGTGTTGGACAACTGGGGTTGTGGGTATGGGCAATGTGCTATTAACAAAACCTTAAATTGTAACAGTAGTGCTTCCATAGCTCTCTGGTAACTGCCCTGTGAATGACCTACTTTGTCACATAACGCAGAAACGCCGACGGTATGCTTGTAGGTGTGGTCAGCACATGATCTATCGGTATCCTCTTAATGCAAAATATCCAATTTGGCATTCAGTAATCATTCACTAGACTTATAACGTCCATACTGAAATTGTCTAGGCTGCTCACAACCGTATAGTCACCATTCATGTTACTTATGTGTGCTACGCTCCTACGTAAAATGCAGTATATACCTAAATGCTCGTTGTTTTCAAGCGGCTTAGCCGGTTGCCTTCGTGTAACGAATTTGCGGTTGATTAGAGAAGCTAAAGAATACTTTACTTACAATGACACCTTACGGGATGTACAAACATTCCTCTTTGTTTTATGAAAATAGTTTACGCTCGTTATTTTTATAAATTTTAAATTCTGTACTTATTATATTTCTGAAACATTATACTTCACACAATTTCAGAGACTTTACTGGTCTCATACAGAAATGATTTTATGTATATAGACAGAAGGAGCGAGTGAAAATTTGCATCAAACTCGAGGGTCGAACCTGGATCTCGTGCTTACTAGGCAGTTTTGCTAGCCACTAAGAGACTCTGGCACAGCAGTTCGCTCAACTACACAACCTGGCATGCCTCTATCCTCGATCAAAATTCTCATTGCCGCCCCACTCTACTTTAAATTCGCCTCTGTTCGTATGTAAGGGGGAATTTGAAGTAGACTGGGGTGAGTGGAAATTTGGATAGAGGAGAGAGGCATGCCAAGGTAATCCGTGAAGTTGTGTGAACTGCTGTGCCAAGGTGGCTGGGGCACCTGCCTAGCAAGCAGGAGACCCGGGTTCGATTCCCAGCCTTGGTTCAAATATTCACTCGCCCCTTCAGACTGTATGCATAAAATTACACTTGACTCATTCGACTGGCATAATTGTTATATTAGTGCTTATATACCATATGGAAGATGTCACAGTGCTGCACTGTCTACATCTTTTTCAATTATTTTGGTTGTGTGTAAGCTTGTATATTTCTCTTCACATACTCATTGTACTATACTGCATGTACTTATGCTACTTGTGCCTTTGTAATTATTTGTTGCTTCCCTACTTACTTATAAAATTTCTTTTTGCATTAGGCATATTTAAGATGATATGGTCGGATCCTTTAGTATCGTATTCACTGCTGTTATTCAGATTGAAACACTGACATACATTTAAGTGTAGCCAGTACCTGAATACGTTTTTCAGGTTCCCCGAACGACAGTCGAAATAAATTTGTCTTACACAATTAGTACCATTTACTATGCCCACCGTCTGCTACGGACTGCCTCTTTGTCTGATAAACTACATATGAAATTTGAAAAAGTGCATTGTCTTTCAGTTTCATTACTTTATACATGATTTTATCTCATGTAATATCTGGCATTTTACTATAAGTATTTTCCTATAATTCGATGTATTGCATTGTAGGAATGCCAATCTTTACCACCTATGTCATCCATTCACACTAACCATCTGTGTAGCTTTCATATTTTTGCTTGTAAAACACTTTAGTGTACTCTATATCTACTACTTTTAAGCTACTGCATATTTTTTCACTATTTTGTATTAATCTGAAAAAGAGTCGTATATTTACTGAATTGCCATCCGGTAGCAGATGCAATGACTCAAATGTTGGCATACACAAAATTGGTCAGTCTGCCTATGGCTGTTAGCTCGATAGATTCATACAGTACTATGAAGAGACAAGATGGTTCCTTATTTTATCTCATTATGTCACTACGATGTAACTGTTATACTGCAGAATGAAATGGTGGATAGCGTATAAACTGTAACCACAATTTTTGAGATATTTTCTATTAAAAGAATTTTTTGTGCATAATTTTTTGCTGATGACTGTGGATTATCTTACAGTTTGCAGCTGTAACCAGGACTTTCACAAATCCTCTTGCCTCATAGTCGCTATGGACACTACTGTTACAACTACTATAAAATCGTTGTATTCGTGTATTTTGTTGTGGTATAAATGTTATCTTGTAGCCGTCTGTATACTTTCAGATATGAAGATGTTCATTTAATTGTCGTAACTAGTAACTGAAGCGTTTATCTTTGCGATTTTGGTAAGTATAAAGTTTTCCTAAAGAAGACTACCACATTATAGAGAATACATGTGTTTTCCAGACCTTTCCCGTTGTTCAACACAGTCACCAGTATTATGTATAATCTGTTGCCAGCGATGTGGAGAAATACTCTTAGTAGCGCCAGTCGTATTAATACTGGGAGTGGAGCGGTCTATTGCCTGACAAATCTCTGTAAAAAAACTCAGAAACGAATGCCACGAAGTGCTTCCTTCAATTTCGGAATCGAGCTGAAACCACAAGTTATAAGTCCGGGGAGCCTGGTGGGTGGTGCAGCACTTCCCATCCCCATCGATAGAACAAATCAGTCATGACTTGCTTCACGTGTTCCCAGAACCGTCCTGCAAAATTGTGGGCGGCTCCTGCAGAAAGCGTCGCTACTTCTTTCTCGAAGCCAGTCGCAGGCTGCGTTCCAAAAAGGAACAGCTCAGGGGAAGAGGCGACGACAGTTTCTGCAGGACCCTCCCACCACTTCGCAGGACAATGCTCGGGCACATGAGGCGCAAGTTGTGATTGATTTGTTCGATCTACGGGGCTGTGAAGTACTGTACCACCCATCGCACTCCTCGGACACAAGCGTTGTGACTTCAGCTTGACTCCTAAAATGCAGGAAACACTTCATTACAATCGCCTCGGAACTGTTCCAGAGATTCGCAGTAGACCACCCCACTCGCACTACCGACATAACTGGTGTTGTTAGGGCATCTTGATGTGTCGACAGAAGTGCCGACACAGTGTGGTTTGAGGAGACCGATATGCACGCTATAAGCTCACGCAGGATGGCGTGAGGTCTGAAACAGGATACGTAATGAGTGCTATAAAGAAAAGTACGTAGCTTCTGGAATACTTAACTTTAATCCATCATTTGTATACATCGCTCTTGATGAGACATGCTTCATACGATAACTATCAATTGCTATGGCGCCTTGCTAGGTCGTAGCCATTGACTTAGCTGAAGGCTATTCTAACTATCTGCTCTGCAAATGAGCGAGGCTTCGTCAGTGTGCATCGCTAGCTAAGTCGTCCGTACAACTGGGGCGAGTGCTAGTAAGTCTCTCGAGACCTGCCGTGTGGTGGCGCTCGGTCTGCGATCACTGACAGTGGCGACACGCGGGCCCGACTTGTACTAATGGACCGCGGCCGATTTAAAGCTACCACCTAGCAAGTGTGGTGTCTGGCGGTGACACTACACATCTCACAACTTCAACATCGCTAACAACAGGTTATGCTCAATGCAGGTGACTACTTTGAAGGACAGTAAAATTTTCAAACATTTATCTATTTTGAATATATGTTGTGATGAAGTAGTTGTCACTATTAAAGATCCAAACCTCGTGTATGGTATCAGTTTCAACCTCAGAGGAAGTACGGTTTCAGTGGCGAAAAGCGTGACTGACCGACATGAATGCATGGCGTGTACTCACCTCTGCACGACATTTGAGTGCACGCCCACTTGCCCTGGCCTGTGCAGGTACAGAGGTTGCAGTGTATCCATGTGTTAGATCCAGGTACACACCCTTGGGAGGAAAAAAAAACGGATCAGTTCCAGTTGCTCTTGTTTACCTCTCGTGCCACGTCGCTGCACCGCTCGCTGCCATTGTCAGCATTATAACGCCGCTGCCACTACCTGCCGTCTGAGCTATCCCAACGACAGGAACTGCGTTCCGTCTAGCTAGCATGCAGTCCACATAATACTACTTTCCCGCAGATCCTCTAATCTCTTTTTGGTACAGTCGTTCGACTGTCCAAAGTGGTCACCACAAGTGAGGAGATGACACAGTCCTTAACGCTTTCAGACCCACGTTTCTACTTCTACATCTACACCTACGTGATTACTCTGCTATTCACAATAAAGTGCCTGGCAGAGGGTTCAATCAACCACCTTCAAGCTGTCTCTCTACCGTTCCACTCTCGAACGGCGCGCGGGAAAAACGAGCACTTAAATTTTTCTGTGCGAGCCCTGATTTCTCTTATTTTACCGTGATGATCGTTTCTTCCTATGTAGCTGGGTGCCAACAGAATGTTTTCGCAATCGGAGGAGAAAACTGGTGATTGAAATTTCATGAGAAGATCCCGTCGCAACGAAAACCGCCTTTTCTTAGTGATTGCCACTCCAATTCACGTACCATGTCTTTGGCACTATCCCCCTACTTCGTGATAGTACAAAATGAGCTGCCCTTCTTTGTACTTTTTTGATGTCATCCGTCAGCCCCATCTGATGCGTATGCCACACCACACAGCAATAATCCAGAATAGGGCGGACAAGCGTGGTGTAAGCAGACTCTTTAGCAGACCTTCTAAGTGTTCTGCCAATGAGTAGCAGTCTTTAGTTGGCTCTGCCCACAACCTTATGTGATCGTTCCAATTTAGGGTATTTGTAATTGTAGTCCCTAAGTATTTAGTTGAATTTACAGCCTTCAGATTTGTGTGACTTGTCGCGTAATCGAAATTTAGTGGATTTCTTTTAGTACTCATGTGAATAACTTCACAATTTTCTTTATGCAGGGTCAATTGCCACTTTTCGCACCATACAGATACCTTATCTAAATCATTTTGCAATTCGTTTTGGTCATCTGACGACTTTAAAAGACGGTAAATGACAGCATCATCTGCAAACAATCTAAGACGGCTACTGATATTATCTCCTACGTCTTTAATATAGATCAGGAACAATAGAGGGCGTATAACACATCCTTGGGGAACGTCGGATATCATTTCTGTTTTACTCGATGACTTTCCGTCTGTTATCTTTCTGACAGTAAATCACGAATCCAGTCGCACAACTGAGGCGATATTCCATAGGCACGCCGTTTGGTTAGAAGACGCATGTGAGGAACGGTGTCGAAAGCCTTCTGAAAATCTAAAAATAAGGAATCAATCTGGCATCCCTTGTCGATAGCACTCATTACTTCATGAGTATAAAGAGCTAGTTGTGTTTCGCAATTTGATACGATAGTTGACATTTTACCACACTCGTTAGTATTGAGACAGTTAATATCACCAGCACTATCATGCCAACAAATTACCTATCCTTAGTCAAAATTCAATTCTTTTGTGAATAAGAAATTTTGCAACAATACGTGGACTCACAATCTTAATGTATATTTTTAGTATTGTCACGTAGATGAAGGTGTAAATAGATGAATGACGAACACTAACTTCACTTAACGAAGGTTCATTCAGCACTTGCACATACAAGAGCGCGGAGCGAACTGCGTCCGGCCAGAACACATACGGTATATATACAGCTACAGAACATTCGAGTAAAGTGATTCTTGCCATTTGTGAATACTTCTAGAAAGTACTCGAACCAAATACAGAAATTGAAATTGTACAGTCCAGGTGAAATTTGTACTCACAACTCTTCATGCAGCAGTTTAGTATCATATCCACTACACCATTGTGCTACTCAGCTTCTTTTGCGACATTGCTCCCTCCTTAAGAGAACAGCGTCTCGGAGTTACGTCCTCCTAGATCGGGAAGGAGTCATCGGCCCTGCATACTCCGACTCCCGATGACTGATGTTCGTCCTGGGGATGATATTCTTAGAACTTCCCTTGCCGCTACGTTCTTCTTTGCCTTTCCGCTTGTTGCCTGTTCCTGAAGCTTCGAATTTACCTTAGGTTGCAGGATCCTAATAGGGCTTCATTCGAAGGACGTGGACCGTATCTCTGATCTTTCGTCGTCTTGTGTCGGGGTCGAAATCTTCATAAGTAACATCAGACAACTGTCTTACAACCTTATAAGGTCCAAAGTAGCGCCTGAGGAGCTTCTCAGAGAGACCAACCTTCCGAACAGGAGTGAAGATCCAGACGAAGTCACCACGCTGGCAGACAACAGGGTGGTGGCACGCATCATACCTTCGGCGATCGTTTTCTTGAGCCTGCAGCGTGCGGAGTCGAGCTAACTGCCGAACTTCCTCAGCTCTGGTTAACACTTGGCCGATATAGTCGTCGTCCACGTTATCAGGATGTAACGGAAACACAGTGTTCATCGTCGTCGTCGCCTCATGCGCATGCACCAGGAAAATGGCGTAAATCCTGTGGTGTCTTGTTTGGCGGTGTTGTAGACAAACATCACGAAATGTAGCACCTCATCCCAGTTGCTCTGCTCAGCATTGACGAACATTGATAGCGTGTTGGCCAAGGTCTTGCTAAGGCGTTCAGTAAGCCCTTTAGTTCGCGGATGGTAGGCAGTCGTCATGTGATGAGTAATGTTGCACCGACCCTTTATCTCTGTCACAAGATTCGGCTGAAAAACTTTCCCTCGATCCGTAACTAACGATCTTGGGACATTGTGTTTTAATACAATGTCTTCCACGATGAATTTGGCTACCTCGAGTGCTTTGGTTGTTTTCACGGCTTTTGTATTGGCATAGCGTGTCAGATAATCAGTGCAAACAATAATCCATTTATTTCCTCTAGCTGACGTTGGAAATCGTCCGAGGAGGTCAATCCCAACAGCCTGGAAAGGCGTTTCGGCTGGTGGAATTGGTATAAGTCGGCCAGATGGTTTGGAAAGGCGTTTCGACTGGTGGAATTGGTATGAGTCGGCCAGGTGGTTTCTGAGGAACTGCCTTTCTCCTCTGGCACTTTCTACAGTGCGACACATAGTGACGGACTCTCCTGAATAAACCTGGCCAGAAAAATCTCTTGCGGATCCTATCGTATGTCTTAATAAATACTAAATTTCCGGCCTCAGGTATGTGATGGAATTTCTGTAGAATATTTAAGTGCATGTGTTTAGGAATCACTGGTAGCCCCCTCTTTCCCAACGGATCAAAGTTTTTCTTGCAAAGTAATCCATTAACTACCTTCTTCTGCTCAGCAGAGACATCCTGGATTGCAAAGTCTTGATGGTCTTGAACAGGGTTTCTTGAGAGACAGTCGGCATCTTGGTGTTTTCTTCCACATTTGTACACTATGGTAATGTCATACTCTTGAAGACTTAGTACCCACCTGGCGAGTCGTCCTGTTGGATCCTTAAGACATGTCAACCAACAAAGTGAATGATGGTCTGTAACAACTGTGAATGGCCTTCCGTAGAGATACTGTCGAGATCTGCACAGGGCCCAAATCACAGCAAGATATTATCTTTCTGTAGTTGAGCAGTTTCTCTCGGCTTTTGTAAGTGTCCTAGGAGTATAGGCTATAACCTTCTCTTTTCCATCCGAAATCTGCACCAGAAAAGCACCCACCGCCATCTGTGTGTAGTTCTGTAGGTGCTCTCTCATCATACAGACCAAGTACAGGGTCAGTCGTCAGAGCTTTTCGCAGCACATCGAAAGAATCTTGTTGAACATCACCCCAGATAAATTTAGCATCGGCTTTTAGCAACTTTTGGAGTGGCCTGGCTTTGATGCAAAAGTCTTTGATAAAACGACGGTAACAAGAACACAATCCGAGGAAGCTTCTCACACCTATAATACCTTTAGGAATAGGAAATTCCGTTATAGCTCTCCCCTTTTCTGGGTCTGGCCGCACACCTTCGCTTGACACAATGTGTCCAAGTATTTTAATTTCTTTTGCTCCAAAAAGACACTTTCTTGGATTCAGTTTCAGTCCAGCTTGTTGGAGACGCTTAAGAACGGCCCTCAGTCTTTTCATGTGTTAATCAAACGTCTCTGAGAACACTATAATGTCATCTAAATAACAAACACCATCAATTTCAGGTGCCTTAGAATATTATCCATCATTCGTTCAAAAGTTGCTGGTGCATTACACAAACCAAACGACATTACCTTAAACTCATACAGGTCCTCAGTTGTGATGAATGCAGTTTTCTCACGATCAGTCTCATCTACTTCGATTTGCCAGTATCCCGAGTACATATCCATGGTTGAAAAAAACTTAGCTCACTTCAGACAATCTAGTGTATCGTCAATTCGTGGAAGAGGGTAAATGTCATTTTCAGTTATCTTATTAAGCTTCCTGTAATAAGCACCAAAGCGTCAACTGCCATCCTTCTTCCTGACGAGGACCACTGGCGACGACCATGGGTTCTGTGAAGGCTGAATGACGTCATTCTTCATAATTTTCTCTACCTCGTCGCGAATTATTCGACGTTCTGATGCTGACACACTGTATTCTCTCTAGCTTATTGGTTGTTGGTCTCCAGTGCTAATCCGGTGCTTCACCATCGATTTGTCTGATTTGCTCTTCATCTGTGGATTGAAGCATTCAAAGAATTGAAGAATGGCAAGTAGCTTCTTCTGTTGTTCCTTAGTGAGATTTGGTGATAGTCGAGCTAGAAGATCTTGTCTCGTAGTGGTAGCGCAAATTTGGCCCACAGACTCGGAGGTTTCTATGACGCTCACCTGTTCTGGAATTAACGGCTCAGCGTTTGCTATGCACATGCGTCTTGGAAGAATTTGCTGTTCTCGGCGACAGTTAACTATCCACAATTCACCGAATCCTTTCTTAAACGAGATGATAGAGGCTGGGATGACCAAGTTATTCTTCAGTGGTATGCTTCTCTTACATTCCACTACAAGATCCTTGGATTGATACATGGCATGACACAGGACAGCTACCTTTCTAGCGCTGACTGCAGGAATGATCACTTCATCCAGCACACATAGTCTCCACACACTCTTATGCGCATCTTCCTGTCCACAGTATCTCATTTCGTCTAGCAAAATCTTCAAGCGACTACAATCTATAATTGCTTGAGAAGCTTTCAAAAAGTCCCATCCGAGAATGACTTCATGACTACACTCTTGTAAGACGATGAATTCTAAGGACTGTGTATGGCCACTTGTACCCACACGAATGACACATTTTCCTGTAGGTTTTACATATTTCCCATTACCCGCCTTCACCAGAGATGTTTTGCTGTCGACGAATACGGCTTTCTGCAACTGGCGGCAGTACTTTTCCGAAATGACTGAATATTATGCTCCAGAGTGCACAAGAGCTTGGGTTGGTCGGCCATCCATGAGGATATCGACGTAGTTTCCTATCAGTTTTGTAGTGATTGACGGCAGAGGATTTTTCTCTTCCGCGGCCTCACCTCCAAGGAAGATCGCACCCTTTAGTTTTCCAGATTGCGGCGGCTAGGTGATCGGCTGGAACTTCTAAACGGCGATGGTGACCTTGATCTGCGTGTTGGAGAGCGTCCTCTCCAGCAGCTAGCTTGCGGCGATGGTGACCTACGTCGTCCTGTACCAACATCTTCTTGTTCGTCGTACCGGAGCTGGTGTCGGCTAAGATCGGTCTGCTGTCTTCTGGCGCGGGCGTCATCAAATATTCGCCGCCTATCTCGACAACAGCGCACCACATGTCCCGGTCGTCCGTAGTGGAAACATACTAGTTGGTTATCCTGGGTCCTCCAGACGTCAGTCTTCCTTGGTGTCCAAACAGGTTCCTTATGTGGCATTGCAGAAATGTAACTCCGTCTGGGTCTTGACTTTTTCACCATTTTAAAGGGAAATGAAGGACGAGTGATTGGGTTCAATGTCTGTTCCACTTCCTCACTTTATGACCTCTTGAAGAGTCCCGGTTTTTTACTCGTCGTGCAATCCAAGTGCCTACTGAACTTCCTCTCTCACTATCTGACGAAGAACACTTGTGAAATCAGTTTCTTCCTCCATCACAGACATCGATACGACGTTTGGAAGCCGTTCAAACTTCTTGCGTGTAATTCTTTTTTGATACATTGTCTCGATATACTGGCACCATTTTATGAAGCCGTCTGCTGCCGAAATCTCCTTCAGGAGAAGGGCTTGATACATGTGCTCAGCAACACCCTTCATGAGATGTGCAACCTAATCTTCCTCCTTCATTCTAGGATCCACTATTTTACACAGCTCCAAGACGTCTTGAATATAGGATGCTGTCGTTTCTCTTGGACGTTGGGCCCTGCACTTTAATTTATCTGAAGCCTTGCACTTCTGTCGTTGTGTGTCGCGAAATACTTGCGCAGTTCCGCCTGGCATACTTCCCAGCTTGTGAACTTCTCCTCGTTGTTCTCATACCATTGCTTGGAAGTGCCCTCCAAGTAGAAAAATACGTTAGCCAAACACACGGTGTCATCCCATTTCTTAAATTTTGCTATACGCTCATACACCTTCAGCCACTTCTTTGGATCTTGGCCATCATCACCAGAGAACCCGAAGGATGTCTCATGTGGTGGCACACAGTTGCTGTCATCGTGACGTCCTCTTCTTCTTCTGTCTCCGGTAGATTGCGATCTGTTGAATATGACTCGAACTTGGGTTTCTCGCCACGGCGGCTCTGACGTGGCCTGATTGGAGCCACTGTGTCGCCGATAATGTGCGGTATCCAATACCCGGCGCCTCAACCAGAATAATGACGCTTAGATGAAGGTGTAAGTAGATGAATGGCGATCACTAACTTCACTTAAAGAAGGTTTATTCAGCACTTGCG